>NC_054375.1:73922183-73957183 GCF_017654675.1 Xenopus laevis
TTCTTTGAAAATCATGTCACAGATATTTTTTCACTTACATTTTGTAAAAGTAAAGTTAAACTTGGTATCTGTATATTGCATTGGTGGGATAATCTACCACACTAAAATTAATAATGTGGCTCTATTTGTGTGGATATTTGTGTGGTCTTGAAAGAGAAACAGTGAGGATTTGGAAAAGATGAATTCTGTAAACTGAGAGTTTAAAGACCACATGTGACATATTGTAACTCAGAGTGTAATAATGCAGTGCACTTTTATATGGTTCAGACCAGGCAAGACAGTCTAACTGTAACCTGTGCTGCCCTGCAGCTAGATAAATCAAACTAACATTATCATGGTGCTCAGAGCTAGACATTTGAATATAAAACATAGCAGTCAGTCTATTCATATTCCCGAAATCTGATTAGATAAATTAACAGTCCATTCATTAGCGAGTCTGAATGTTTTGTGTTTATAATCAGTTTGTAGCATTTCTCTAGCTCAACTCATTTTCCTCTAATATCAAGTTGAATTCCAGCATCATCATTGCTATCCACCAGTTTGCAAAAATACTATCTTTGCGAATATATTTAAAGTTTGCTAAAATAGAATCTTCCATGTCTACAGATACATAGTCAGTTAGTCAAATGCTCACTTCTGAGTGTTTTAGAATGTTACTATACTTATAACATTACAATAATTCTATTAAGAATTTCTCTAATTGAGGACAGTCGTTTAATTGGCATAACCATATACATTACAGCAATTCCTTGTTATAAAAAAAGAATAGCAGAATTGCAATAAATAATTGATTTTATAGCAATTAACCACATTTCTGTACCAACCCCTTTGAATTACGTCTTGTTAGAACCAAAGGTCTATAACTACAAATGCAATATTTCACTCTTAAACAGTGGATATTTAGATTATTACATTTCCCGCATTCAGTGGTTATTATTGTGCTGCTGTGTGTTTATATGCATGCAATGTAGCTGCAGCAGCTTGTAAAAAATACAGTGATAGAAACAAAACAGAATACCCTTTGAATGACTAATATTGAATAACTAATGACCATATTGTATCTGGTTTGCTATTAAAATCTATACATATAAAATGTAAAACTAAAACTCAAAGGGAATATGCAGTTATAAAAATGTAGTAATGTAATGTACAGAAAGCTCTGAATTAAAGAAAGACTCAATAGACTACATTTTAACCGAATGATCGACTTTTTTTAAAAAAAAATGATTTCCCTTTTCTCTGTAATAATAAAACATCGAAACTAAGATAAAATTAATCCTTATTGGACGTTTAACCAGCCTATTGAGTATTTAATATTTACATGAGTTTCTAGTAGACTTAAGGTATAAATAACCAAATTACAGAAAGATCCCAAGAAATCCCAAGGTCCCAAGCATGCTGGGTAACCAGACCCATACCTGTAGTTAAATGTAGTTTAAAATACCACTCTGTCATTATTTGTATTGATGTCTTCATCTAGTCCAGGGGTCAGCAACCTTTACTATCTAAAGAGCCATTTTGTCCCCTCTTCCACTAAAGAAAAATAGTCTGGAGCCGCAAAACATAACACAGCTTATAAACTTTTAAAAGTTTAAATTTTTTTTAATTTTAACCGTTACAACAACAGAATACAACAAACAGAAGTGCAGTGTGTATGTGTAGGCCTACTTTGAAATACATTAAACACTGAATAGCCTTATTAAAGGAATAGTTCAGTGTGAAAATAAAAACTGTGTAAATAGATAGGCTGTGTAAAATAAAAAATGTTTCTAATATAGTTAGTTAGCAAAAAATGTAATATATAAAGGCTGGAGTGAACAGATGTCTAATAAACCAGCCAGAATCCAACTTCCTGCTTTTCAGCTCTATAACTCTGAGTTAGTCAGCGACTTGAAGGGGGGCCACATGGTGCATTTCTGTTCAGTGAGTTTGCAATTGATCCTCAGCATTCAGTTTAGATTCAAAAGCAACAGATATGACCCATGTGCCCCCCCCAAGTCTCTGATTGGTTACTGTCTGGTAGCCAGGGTAACCAGTCAGTGTAAACCAAGAGAGCTGAAAAGCAGGAAGTAGTGTCTGACTGACATGTTATACATCAAATCACTCCAGTCTTTATACATTACATTTTTGGCTAACTAACTATATTAGAAACATTTTTTAATTTGCACAGCCTATCTATTTACCCAGTTTTTATTTTTACACTGAACAATTCCTTTAAATGCTAGTGTTCTCATCTGTTTAATGTGACTTCAGTTTCTGAAGCTCCATACTGGTCTTCCCTATCTTGAGTCTTGAGTGTGTGACCACGGTAAGAACCATAATGAATCATCTTGCTGCGGCTTAGTTTTGCTTGTCACTCCTGGGACGTCTGTATAGCCATCGCTCCTGCTGGCGGTTTCCTGAGTGTGCGACCGCGGTAAGCTAACCTCTAGCTTACCGCGGTCGCACACTCAAGAAGCCGCCAGCAGGTGTGGGCTGTATAGACGACGTGACAGGCAAAGCCACAAGACTGAGCCACAGCAAGCAGGATGAAGAGCCGCATGAGGCTCCAGAGCCACGGCTTGCCTACCCCTGATCTAGTCATTAGTACGAAGGCAGTATTGCTAAAGATTGGTTCAAAATGAGCAGTGGGGCAATTTTCCTTGGCCACCTAGTACCTTTATTTGCCCCTGCATATTATGTAGAATCGGGGAAATCAATCCAAACACAACTAGTTTTATTCATATTGAATTTTCCACCATTTTAGTTACAGTAGCCATCAATTCAATATTCGACTGTGGATGATCAGAATTCCTACAATCCTAGGTAACACTGTTTACTTTATTTTATAGGTGAAAGAGGTTGAAGAAGGTAGAAGACATGTTGTTTAAATTTTCTTTTTGGACACATGGACCCCCTTAAATGTTTTGCTGGCTAGCCAGAAGCAATAGAAGCAGTTACATTTAGCATTTGGAATGAGACAGTTGGAATTAGACATACAGCATCTACCTATTTCTCTCTTGTTTTGTAAACCCAAATTAACAACATCAGGTGGTTATATCATTCTGAATAGATGGTGTTGATAGATGTGACATAAATAAACCTATTCTCAGTGCTTGCAATCAGTTTCACTTGTCTTCAGGCAGTCAACATTTCAACAATAAGCACGTTTTAAAGCAACGGCTATAGAAATAAATCATTTTATAGAGATGCAGATCTAAACTTTTGAACCTTACCCTTTTATACCCTGCTATATTTACAGTGTAATTGTATAGGACATTGTGCAGTTACTCCTGAGTAATGGAGTCAGTTAAAGCAATTAATTACTATTGCCCATATATCATAAATATTTAGTATGATAAGAATCTGTGGTGATCCTAGAGGTGCTTTAGGCATGATGTATTTACCAGTAAATGTCCTACTGAGTTTACATCTTCAGTAATGCACAAGTAATGCATATCAGTGTATAATAAACACATGTACATACAGTTCTGCAAGGCTTAGTATCATATGTATGCTGGCTACTTTAATAATTTATCAAGAGTAGCCTTGAACCAAATAATTATTATCAGCAAATATCTATCATCAGTTACTGTCTAAATAATTAGAAAACTATGTTCAACAATTTAATGTGGTCTAAAAGAATTACTGTACACGTTGTCCTCATTTTAGAACTGGTTATCAGTAGCAAGCATATGGCATGGGTACTGCCTAGCCTGTAAATGGGGGAGGGACTGTGTAAACATTCTTGTTTCTCCTGTTCCACATAATAGTTTTTAGTATCATATTTCTTCTGACCTCGCTATCTGAAACCAATTACAGGAGATCCATTTGGGCTGCATCTATTTTCATAAGAAGGCTAGGCAGCAATGTTTTTTTCAAAGATGAATATCAACATCAATATGCTTCTGAGTGCTTTGTTATTTATGTTTCAGAGAGATTTTGTAGCCTTCAGCTCTCAAGAATGTGTCATGCTGTGCTGTTTATACATTGAAGATATTAATGGGCAGAGATGTCATTTTTCATTTTACTGTTTCAAATGCAACAGGCTCCTAGGTTAAGTTATCATTTTTTAGGACCATGGTTTAAATGTTATGTGTCTTAACTTGAAAAAAGAGTCCTTTTAGTACTGTAAATGAACAGAAGGCAGATCATACAGTTTGAAATTTAGTGGCACTAATTTATAGGTTTCTTTTTACACCAATGGAACTGAGAATGCAAACACAAAAAACAAATATAAACACTGCATGTAAAGCCTCTGGCAGCACACTGGATAATGAGTTAATGGTAAAAAGATACATTTACATTTTATTTAAGCCTGCATGTAGTGTTTATGAATATATGTTTCATCATTTTACACACACACACGCACACAATATAAGCCTTTTATTCCATTTTACACGTTTATACATTTCATATTGTAACAAATTCCAGTAGCAGAATGACTTCTGTTTTCCAGAATGAAGCTTTGTGAGTAGACCACAGTCTGCAATTATAACCAAGAATTGCCTAATGGTATATTTTCAGGGAAAAAGCAAGGGGCATTATTTGATATAATATAAGTTTTAGTAGAAAAAATACAACTGTTTTGTGAAATTAATTAATGTAAAAAGTTAACCCCATAACTACATGGCTTTCTGGGATAGGATTTCCATAGAATGACATGTAATCTATAAACTTAATCTAATTTGCCTGGCAAAGAGAATGCAATATATTTGTCAATTGTTGACTCAGAGCAGGTGACTTTACTATTTTTTTTTAATTCAGTTTTCTTTTGAGTAGCAAGACAGTGAGAAATTTCCAGTTCCACAATTATACAATAAGGCATAATCTGAGTCACAATTTTCTCAAATCAATCAAACATACAAATAGAATTCTACAAAACCAAAAAAGGTCAACTTAAAAACAGAGAATTTAGTACAGCTATCGTGTATGTGCAGTATGGAACTTAAATAATGTTATTCAGGGTTGTTAGTGTAGCTCCTTAAAATTAACCCAGGTGTCCCAGATTTTATGGTATTGGTCTAGGGCAGGGATCCCCAACCTTTACAACCCGCGAGCAACATTCAGAAGTAAAAGGAGTTGGGGAGCAACACTAGCATAAAAAATATTCCTGGCTGCCAAAAAAGTGCTGTGATTGGCCATTTAGCAGGCCCTATGTGGAATGTCAACCTACATTAAGGCTCTATTTGGCAGTGCACCTGGTTTTTAAGCAACCAAAACTTGCCTCCAAGCCTGGAATTCAAAAATAAGCACCTGCTTTGAGGCCACTGGGAGCAACATCCAAGGGGTTGGAGAGCAACATGTTGCTCACGAGCTACTGGTTGGGGATCCCTGGTCTAGGGTATTGTCTTTCTCAGCTGCCATCCACTCCATGCCGTCTCTATTGATAATTTGTATTATGCATTCCTGCAGTGTTGGTTGTGCAGAGATTTTCCAGTATTTAGCAATTAAAGTGGTGGAAATAGTAATTTCCTGGTAACTGTAGTTTGTCTGATATAGTTTGAGGAGGACGATTTCCGGGTTTTTTATGGAGTCAAGTGTCATCTATATTGATCTATATCATCTTGATATGTGCTTCCACATGGTTAGTACATTTTGTAGTCCCTTGCAGTGTTGTCAGAGCCTTTTGCCATTGCTTTGTGGTGAATGTTTGCTGAAGATCTTGCTCACACTTTTGCAAAGGCTGCTGTACTGTAACAGTTGATGGTGGTCAGTATCTGTATTCAAGGTCAATCCATCTTTTGTGTCCTTACGGGGCATGCATGTGAATAGCTGTTTCCAGGACAGAAGCTGTGTGATATGCCTCTATATTTGGTATGCACTGAGGTTCTGTTGTATTGCGCTGTTTGGAACTTTTCTTGAAGACTTGTGTTGCCATATAAAATAATTTAGTGTTCATTGGAGCAACTTTATGTACAGGGGTTGCAGTGAGATTTGCAGAATTCTAGTATATACAGTATAGTATAGAATCTGGGGTAATACATTTATATTTACAGCTACTATTCGGCACAACCATGATACATACCCTTTACAGCACTTAGTACAATCCGGAGCTAATTTATGTAGGAGAGGTTGATAATTTAATTGATATATATGTGGTCTGGATCTTGTGAAAGTTTAACCCGTAAATAGACAATATACAGTATGAATCTCTCCACTCAAACGAGAATGTGTGTGTGATAGCAGCTAGTGTATTCTGAGGACTGTTTATCGTTGATGCCTGTGTTTTAACCATGTTTATTTTGTACCATGAAATCTTTTTAAAGGATGACAGTTGCCACATCAATTTGGCAATAATATTGGTTAAAGCTAATTAAATGTCATCTGTAAACAGACCTATTTTATCAGTACCTGTAGGGGTTAGGAATACCTAATTATTATACATCTGCCTTTTTTATGATGTAATAATTTCTGCAGTCTTGCATTTATTTACTGTTTTTGATAACATTCTGTATTTCCCGATGTACATTGTAGTAATATATAGTGTCCAGGGTGGTCTGCCATTACTTGAGATACTTGAGATGGTATTTTGGATCCTATCAGCTGATTAAAGAATGTGGTAATCAGTTGATGGTCTTTTTTCTGCTACATGTCTCTATACCTCTGTTTTTGTGACTTTACTATTTTCATCTTATTTACCATTTACAGTGTTTTTAATACACCATACAAACTCCTGGCTGTCCATATAATTTTACGTGTCAATAGATAGTAGATTGCAAGGAAGCATTCTTTAAACCTGCCAAAAATATGAACAGCTACTATTTCCAGGAAAAATATTTGAAGTATTATTTTAATAGCTTGAAAAACGTGATGGTGAATAAATTTGCCCAGCCCCAATTCGCGATAAATTTCCATGTTTCGCCACGAGCAAATAAATTTAATGCATTTGGACAAAATAGGCGCACGTATAAAAATTGTAGTGGGTGTCAAAATTGACGCGTATAAAATTCAATGCATTTGGCAAATTTTTCGATGTTTTGTAAATTTCGCAGGAAATTCGCAAATTTTTATCGAATCAGAACGAGACAAATTCGCAATTTTTTGTCTAATCAAAACGAGACAAATTCGACCATCATTACTTGAAAGGTGTTATTTGTTTGAGAGATTAATTTAAAGTTATTCTTTGGTTACTTTATGCAGCTTTGTGGAGTCCCCAGATATTTGATGAGATGTTCAGCATGTAAGGTTTAGCATATCTGGACAATAAACATAATATAAATATATAAAATCAAAATATCAAAAAAAGTAAATATTTCAAACCTGTCCATTAATTGGGTTCAAGGACATGCAAACAGAAGCCAATAAACAATCTCAGCTTTTGTCCATTGAGTTCTACTCAGTGGTTTTGGAATTTCCTGGAATATTGAGCTCCCATATAGGATATCCACAGACCCATTTAATGTCACTCTTTTTATAAATGCTCATTTTGCATTGATACTTGCACTAAAAATAATAGACATGGAGAATAAAAATGCAAATTTATAAAACCTTATGGGAATTGAAAATGATTTAACCCCTAGTTAAGTGTCTATTTATATTTCCATCTGTACAGTTTTGTTTACCTAACATGAATGTGTAACAAAAGAACCTTAATTATAAACCTTATTTAAATGAACTATTATTATATGAAATTTTTGTTTTAGATGATAATTTTCCAGATAATCATTTTTTTTTTTGTTTGTCCTTTTACACAGTCGCCCATTGATTTAATGGTTTCAGAGAAAATGATGGAAATGTTTCACAGTCTGTGCTTGGTCTTTACAGTTTTGATTAGCCACAATAACAGTCTGTTCAGAGGAACAATAAATATGTGCATTACCAGATGTAAAAAATAAAATGATGCACTGGCTATGAAGAAATCCTAGCACGAACTATGAAATGACTTTAACAGGCATCATGTCTGAGTGATTTTCCAGTGTGAAGTGAAATCTTCTTTGATCTCTTAAAATGGTTGCTTTACCTGCTGTGTTTACAACTCACAGTTTAAATGATACATATTTAAGATGAGCATGATTTGAAAATATGAAACTAAAAATGCTGCAGTTATAGTTTGTGACAGTGTATTTGAATGCTTCAGACAAGCTTTGCTAAAGCACAGGTTCCTTGGGTTTCAGTTCAGTTTCATTCTGAGAAATAGAACATTCAAAATGACCAGTAGTAAAATGTGGTTCTAATAAACAATTTGCTTAAAAAGAAAATATGCCCTCAGTGCTTACAGTCAATCTGTTTAAACAAAAGTTCTACGTATACTGTTGTCGTAGGTTATAGTCTTCCAAATTGTTGGGCTGCTACACCACTCTATTTAAGTTTTGGAGGGCTGGCACATGCCCTGAGGTTACAATTAGGTAATGTATTTGTAGCACTTGGATATAAGTGTTAAACTATTTGCTTAAAAAGAAAATATGCTACATTTGTAAGCAGTGCTTGCTGACATTCCCTTTAAACAAACATTTGTATTTGTGTCACTGGATAGTATTTTTTTAGCAGGGTGGTTGATATGACCATGATTCATATATTTTACCCATGCTCTTAAAGCCTGGACGAATGTTACATCACAAAGAGGTATTTAAACTGTAGAAGTCTACAAAGTATGAAAACCTTTGGCAAGAGTTCTTCTACCTGGGGTGACATTATTTTTCATATTTAGTAATAAATAGGAGCTGAAATAAGGTTTAATTGTCAAGGTAACCCATAACATCTTACCTGCAGCCGATAGTGAAACAGTGTGCTGGAAGTGGCATGATGAATGTTAGAATACGGTGCATTTATGAAATGATTCATTCTAAATATAACACCTCTTAGACATGAGACTACCGTTGGTTTTCACAGCAATATAGGACTTATATCAGCATTCAGAAGTGACAGGTATGATATGCCTTTTATCTATTCACACGAGGAATAGATACTCTATCTACTGTGCAGTCCACGTAGCTAAAACATGAGAGCTTTATATTACACAATCTATTGAAAATGATAGTCACAAGTTGTGATAATGTTTTCTTTCTGATTTTCCCTTTAGGAAAAGAGGTCAATAACAATGTCACCTATATGAGTCCTCCTTTCAAATTCCATTTAGTTTCCTGGCAATAACTATATACTCAGCATACTAAATTACATTAATATTGTAACTAACAAATACCTTTTAGCATTGCTTGATAATGACCTTCTGTTAAACAATCAGACATGGGAGTACTAAAAATCAATGCTGATCAACATTACATAGTAGGGAGGCCTTAAGAAGGCCTATGCATTCTTGACCCTGCCCTAGCAACAGAGACTCTTGTTCATCAGGTCAAATACTATGGCATTCCTGAGATTCCTAATAATGGCACAATGGCTGTTTAGACATTTTCAGTGGTGGGTTACTAGGTGGCTGTTCTTTCTGGGGAAACAATTACAATTAAACTACTTTCAACAGTAGTTTGTAAAAGCTCTGTTCTATGTGTGGATCATATAGACAGATAGTTGAATGTTTTCAAACATTTAGTACCTGTAGTATATTTAGATTAGCACTGCTGGCTCTGCAACATCTACATCTGATTGTTTCACAAACTAAAACTCAACTTTAACTACAGGTATCAAAGCTTATTATTCACCCATCACTATACATTGCATATAATTGTTTTGGATATGCTAAATTAATTTAAAATGATGAATTACTATATACAGTAATAATATAATAAAGTTGATATAACCAGGCATACACTCAACAATTTTCAGCAATTATGTTCAATCACGTAAAGTAACTTCCATGTGTAAGCATTTATATTGGGCAATGCGTATACATTTGCATAAATAATCACTGAGCACATTTTATATGCAACTTTGAGAATAAATCATAAGGTTAAATGTGTATGTTTTCTTTCATGACAAACCTAGGCTTTTCTCTTTTTTATTGTATTATAGGGATTAACACACAGGGGAAGATTTATCATGGGTCGAAGTGAATTCGAGGGAATTTTCTAAGTAAAAAAATTTGAAATTCAAAGTAATTTTTTGGATTCATCGACCATCGAATAGGGTACTACGACTTCAAATATAGTTCAACTTCGATTCGAAGTAAAATCTTTCGAATATTCGACCATTCGATAATCGAAGTACTGTCTCTTTAAAAAAACTTTGAGTTCAATAGATCGCCAAATTAAACCTGCTGAAGTGCTATGTTAGCCTATGGGGACCTTCTAATGCATTTTCCTAAGTTTTTTGTAGTCGAATTAAAATCAGTCGATCAATCGCTGAAATCGATTGAACTATTTTACTTCGACCGCAAAACGGTCAAATTCTGTAAAAAAAACTTCGACTTCGATATTCGAAGTCGAAGTATAGCCATTCGATGGTCGAATTTCGAAGTATATTTCACTTTGAAATTCGACCTTTGATAAATCTGCCTACAATGTTTAAATATATATTGTAGGTACCGCATATGCATATGGAAGCAAAATTGTAGTAATAGCAAGGAATAGCCTATGAGGAAGGTTAACCGCTCAAAAGTGATTTTATGCAAATAAAATCACTTTTGAGCAGTTAACCTGCCTCATAGGCTATTCCTTGCTACTACTACAATTTTGTTTCTAGTTTGAGCCTGTACCTGTGGTGGGGTACAATACAAGGAAGAAGCCGACTAATCAATTAAAGAACACAAGGTAACAGTCACCCCTGTATAGTAGCATATGCATATGAAGATGTATTGGTAGATTCAGTTGCCCCTATAGTAAAAAAAATTAAAAACTGCTACTTTTGCTTTTGCTTTTTTTCCATAATGCAAAATAGAAAGTAGGCCTGGCTTCCTATAGTATTGTATCCCAAATGTAAAGCATAACAGAACAATTATTTAAGAGACAATGAAAATTGCTATCAAATATGACAATATAAAGTTTTTTCATTGGCTCCAAATCTAGCCCTTTATTTGAAGTATTGTTTTAGTTATAATCCCCATACAGTTCAAAAGCGTATATTCTTTATTGCATTATTTGCTTTTTCATTAAGCTTAATTTTTCACGGAATATCTCATAAAATACAAATAATCAATGGAATGGATCAGTGAAGCTTTTAAAGTGACTAGCAATTGCCATTCATTAAGATAATGTCATGAAAGTTGTGGGAAAATCTCCAAATGTTAAAAGTATGTTCTACAAACATATACCAATGGCTCATGTGAGAAGGCAAATCAATGTTGTAAGGAGACGGGGCTAGTGCATTCAGTTTGTTTACTTTGGTTTTCAATGTCTGCCTGCTTTCTCCGAATAAAAAAAATCTTGCTTAGAGCAGACTGTAGCAGACCTCTCTGTCTTTTCATAATTGATCAGGGGATGACTGCCTTCCCTGAGGGTTAAGACATGGCAACTTTTTCTGTTTGCTCAGCATCTCAATGCAGTAGTTCAAACATTGTTCACACCAGCTGGCAATGTAATGCCATATGCACATCTTGTCAAAGCAACTGTTGTCATGGATACTAGAAACTATCTGGGAAACCAGCTCATTGATGCTGATATAAAGTCTGCTGAATAGTTTTGGTTTTGAATTTCCTTTTAGAAGTTGATGCTTAAAGTTGTCCTAAATGGTGCATGCACACACTTCAATAAGATATATATATATATATCTTATATATATCTGATCTTAGTGATAATGACCTTGTCCTGCCTCTCCAAGCACTAGCCTGTTGATGCAGCCTCTCAGCTCACCAGCAAAAATGTTCCTTGCCCTGCTTCTTTTATGATGCCAAAAAGTATGGTATTTCTGCCCTGTGGCCATTCATGTTGTTGCTAAGCTTTGTCAATCTCCATGAAGTCCCTCATAAAGGGGTTGTTCACCTATGAGTTAATGTTGAGTATGATGTAGAGAGAGAATCTGAGACAATTTGCATTTGGCTTTCATTTTTTATTATGCGTGGTTTTTTAGTTATTTCACTTTTTATCTAATGCTGGGAGACGTCCTGGAATCAATTTGGAGTTGTTTCAGCGAAAAAACTCGAATCGAGTTTTTAAAAC
The DNA here is from genome assembly GCF_017654675.1 of Xenopus laevis. Classification (NCBI taxonomy): domain Eukaryota; kingdom Metazoa; phylum Chordata; class Amphibia; order Anura; family Pipidae; genus Xenopus; species Xenopus laevis. Next base: position 73,934,153 of record NC_054375.1, read on the forward strand.
TCAAATCGAAATGTATTCAAATTCAGAGTTTTCTGGTTGATCCTATTCACTCGAGTTTAACAAATTTGATTTTTTTTTTTTTTTAAATATTTTGATTAGTCGAATTTCGAGTTTGTTGGAGTTTATAGGAGTTTTTAAAAACATGAATTCGAAATTCGACCTTTGATAAATGTGCCTCCTCGTTCATTTGAAATAACTACAGGTATCAAAGCTTATGTTGTATATAATTGTTTTGGATATGCTAAATTAATTTAAAATGATGAATTACTATATAAAACAATAATAATAATATTCTAAAGTTGATTGTCATTGCCAGGCATACACTCAACACATTTCAGCAATTATGTTCAATCATGTAAAGTAACTTGTAAGCATTTATATTGGGCAATGAATATACATTTCCATACATAATCACAGAGCACATTTTATATGCAACTTTGAGAATGAAGACCAATTCAATTGGCCATTCTATAACACATTAAAAAATGTACTAAAGGTGAACCACCCATTTAGCTTGCTGCTCAGGTGCATCAAAATTGAGGCAGATTCTCTTCTCTTGCTACTAGTATTATGAGGTTTGGACAGTGCTCCATCAAATGACCTGCAGCAACTGGAAGTCATCCCTCTTTCTTTTTCAAATGAGATACAGTGTAAGATTCCTGCACTGCAACCTCTAACCAGACTTCACATGATTGCTGCTCTACTTTAACTCTTGTCATTTATAATTAAAGCAGATTTGCTTGCCAGCTATCCACAAATAGTCATTCAGTAATTTTAATGTCATTTTAGCAGCATCTGATTATTGGGGTTCTTGTGTTCCTTAGTCTAAAGCAATTAGTAGATTATAGATTGTAGATGGAGAGACATATAGGTGGATAGATAAATAGATATAGATTTTGCTCTGCTTCAGTAAATTAATCAATAGTCTATTGATGTGATAACTATTAGCAAAATAATGATGCATGTTTATGCCATTAATTGTTGTATCTTAAATAAAGAAGTGATGATCTTAACCATTTAGGTCCAGCTGTTGGGAACTAATGGGTTGGGAGGGGGGTAGATACTGATCCAATCTGGTCCAATCCTGTGTTGAGAATAGCCAGTGGAAAAAATAGCAATATATATATATATATATATATATATATATATATATATATATATATATATATATATATATATATATATATATATATATATATATATGTTTAATATTGGTTTTGTGTGGGGGGTTGTGCTCAGGGGATATTTTAAACAAAGAACCTTTTCTGCAGTTAAATTATTATCATCCTGCTTTCACTAATTAGGTTAAATGGGCTGCAACTAAAAGTTATCCCCAATGACGACTAAGTTATTATAAAATGGCAAATACATGTATACATTGTTCAGGTGAGGGTGAAATTAGAGCTCATCACCCTTCACCAGAGGGACATTTCACATCTCTCTTTTTAGTGGCATACATTTCAAGTTATGAAAATGAGAGCAACCATAAATATGATCCTAAAAATCCTATAGTAGTAAACAGAAAAGTATGAAATTTGCCCGTGGTTACATTTTTATGTATGTATTACAGATAAATGGTCCTAATTGCATTATCTCAAATTTTCCCAAAGGCTGGTGTAAGGTCAAAAAGGTGCACTATAAAGAACAAAACAAATATGGCCTTTTCTCTCACTGTTATATATAACTTTGTCAGCGTGGCTAAATACAGTTTATGTTACATTACATTAGTGTTTTAGCTTTATTAACTTATTTCATATCACCCTTTTCCCTGACCAATAATATCCAGCTAGGTACCCTCATCTTAAAAATTGTATCACATATTAGTTCATTAGAGCTTACATATTGGAGGCCAAGCTGCCCTGTTTCAATAAGACTGGTAGGAGGCATGCAGAGAAATAAGCGTCCATGGATTTCAAGGTTAATTGATGACCCAATACCCTTGCCAATTTGGGTGCTTTTTGATCTTCTTTTTTTATGTTTTATCTACTAAACTTTGGTGCAACAGAGGTTGATTAGCATCTTGTTTTTTTTGGTTTTATCACAAACATTTGTACAGTACATTCAGGTTTTACTTTGTGTGAGACCTTTGAAGGCCTCAGTTTGCCACAGTGAATGTTATCATTGTCAGTTACTTGCCGTTGCAGCCAGTGAGAACAGCTCACCTTAGAGAGTGAACAGTTTGAAACAGCTTCTGTTGAATACATTTCAATAATATAAGCCACTCTCTATGAAGCATCAATGTACAGTTGTTTCACATGCAGGCAATGGGATCTGTTATCCACAATGCTCGGGACCTGGAGACATCCGGATAATGGATCTTTTCATAATTTGGATCTTCATACCTTAAATCTACTTGAAAATCCTTTAAACATTAAATAAACCAATAGGCTGGGTTTGCTTCCAATAAGGATTAATTACTGTGTATCTTAGTTGGGATCAAGTACAAGCTACTATTTTATTATTACAGAGAAAAAGGCAATTAATTTTTAAAATTTGGATTATTTGGATAAAAGTCTATGGGAGATGGCCATTCTGTAACTCGGAGCTTTCTGGATAACGTATCCCATACCTGTATATTTAAATCTGTTTGCCATACTGTTTGGACCGTATGTACGTAAAATATTTTGATGCTATTGTCCTATAAAAATTGCTGAAGCAAGAAGTGATAAAAGTTGGTTGCTACTCAGATTGCTACAGCAGTATATGACATAAGCATACAACAGAACTTCACAGCTTTTGTTTAAAATGTGTTATTTGTTATTGCAGGCACTACAAGCAGCAAGGCAACTTCTTTTACAACAGCAAACTAGTGGACTGAAATCTCCAAAGAATAACGAAAAACAAAGACCACTGCAGGTATGCCAAACTTTCTAAGCTATGTTTGAAACTTCCATGGACCTTGGGACAAAAATACGTTTTCTGCATAATTTACCTATGTTTCAACCAGTGTTGTTTGTTTTAAAGCAGTTTGTAAGAAGCACCATTATTTAAAAAATCCAGCAACAGCTGTATGATTGAATTAACACAAAATGAAAAATTTGACAGATAAATAAAGTAAATACACACAGATCTTTTACTATTTACTTCTCTCAAGAAGAGGGACATTGTGTTAATTTCTGAAGTACAAAATGGTATCATGAAGCCAGCACCACAATAGCATTGTAGGTAGTGTCTTTTTTGGAAAATTATTTTATGTGATTTTTTATAAGTATGATGTATAGCATCCACTAAAGAGTGGTTTGGGCATTAAAAAGTAAAAACATTTTTGCCAGTTTTTGTTACTGTACACTCAATTTGCTTGTGGCAACATTCGTATTCATACCTTTAGTTTTTAAATAATACAAAAATAAATGGAAGAACTATCTCCCTGAGGATGCCATAAAACTACCGTCAGAGAAGTGCACCTGTTTTTCCATCTAAGAAGAAGATAATACTTGTGCACTGGTACAAAATGAACTTTCTATGTTTAATTTATTATCTTGGAACACATTTTATCTCTAAAAAAAAAAGTTCAGTTAAGAAGAAAAAAAAATGAAAATATAGGGCTTATAGAAAGCTATGTGTTGGAAGTTTTTTCCTCATATTCCTCTGTTCATGGTTCCAGAATTTCAGTTACACATTAGGGGGTTATTTAAGACTGCAAAGTGAGCAAAGTGAAAATTTACATATTTTTTGCCAGAATTTCAGTTCCAATTGCAACTGCTGCCATTACAGCAAAATTTACACATTCACGACAGCACTTTTCCATAAATCAGATGCATTCGCACTGAATATTTTCTAAATCCCGTTGGCATAATTTCTAGTGTTCAGTGTAAGAGTAATGCAGCACTAGATTCTTTGACACTGGTGTGTTGTGCCTGTTGACTCAGAATGCTGAGGGAACCCTGTAACTACTGCATGATCCGGAGGTGGCAATGGTAGTTGTAATTTATTATATTCAAGACAGGGTGCAAAATTCAAACAATGGGCACAATTTGCTATGGTTTTGCACTTTGTGCTCTGCCCTACATGGTAGATGAATTGCCACTGGTTTCTCTAATACAAATGCAGTGCAGAAACCTGGATCCCCCCAATGAATACAGTGCTGCATGCTTTCATCTACACTATATTCATTTGGGGCAGGTAGGGGGAGTCATGTAGGCCTGCTGCAAGTGGCTTCCATGCATCCTCCAACACTATACTCTACACCTTCATATAGATCTTTTTATCCTGGAACTGATCCTGTCTCCAGTAGAACCTCTAGCATGACTCAAAATTTAACGCTGAAAAAACCCAGTTACCTATTGAAACATGTTGCTTCAGTTGAGGAAATGATGGCAACACTGGCAACAATAGCTGGATTGCCCCTGTCCCTCCCTTGCCCCTTCATAATACAGGCTTTACTTATTTTGAACATTGCCAAGTCTGTGAATTATTCAGGTTACTTTGTCTTACACTGATATTATTTTTCTTTTCTACTGAGCATTATATGTAAAAATATATTTCATGACAAAATATTTTGTTAGCACCTTTGATCAATGTGATACATATTACTTATGAAAAGAAAATGAATGCATATGTTTATTGATTAATTAATGGGCATTTGTGAATTAATAGATACATCGAAAATTTCTCATGGCATACATATGAAGTCAGAATTTTTTTGCGGTGCACTTGTGACACTGAGAGATTTTCCTCATTAAACAAGGTTTCTTAACTAAAATATTGCTTTTTATTTGTTATTGTGGTTTCAAAACATAACATTTCAAATGGTCCAAATGTAATATAAATGTATACCTGCACATATAAACACATATAAATCTATGCAGAATGCTTGCTTATCAACATGGATTTATGATATACCATTGCTATATTTCAGAGAAAAAGGAATAACAGCTTTCTGGATAATATATCCCATACACATTTGCTTTTGGGGAGCCCTCCCATGGGTAGTCTGCTTTATTTTCAGTTACTTTTCATAGTTCCAGTCTCCAATCTAACAGTACCTGGTGTCCATTGAAAGATCTAAAGATGATTTAGATAAGATGTCTTTTAAGTGAAAAGATGTAATCATAAAATACAGATAAAATATGATTGCCCCTATTCAATATGACCTAATGTTGCTACATTGTGCCTTTAAATTTAAAACATACACATTCGGAGGACCACATCAACCATTTTTATGCTGCAAGGATGCAAAGCTTAGTATTTTGCAAAGCTTTTCAGATATATTAATGATTCACATAAATCATGATGATTAATTGTCAGTCATTTGATTTTGAGAAAAATTGCTTATTCATGGCCAAGTTTTTTTGGTGGCATGAAACCCATTAATTATAGATACAACAACCCCCCCACCAAGATAACATCACTTATAGAAACTGTTTAAGACAAGGACCCTTTAAGACAAATGTATTGGGCCTGAATAATATATACGTATTACACTGATCAAATACTTAAATCAGACTTTTTTTTAAGGATTTAATTTAGGGCATTATGAGCTTATTGGTATAATGATGACACTTAATCGAACCTAATTACCAATATCATAATATGTTTGTAAGCCTACTAGGCTGTGTGCCTAGGTAATCAACCCCAAGCATATTTATTGTAGGTCTCAAAAGGGTTGATTTCCTGTAGAATTGTGTTTTTTGCTGTCCTCTTTAATGGATGGGCTTGCTAATAAAGCAACAAAATAAGAAATGTTGCAATGAATTTAATGAATGTTTATCAAATCTATAGAACTTGAGTGTAGTCATTATCTTTTGTCCTTTTGACTACTTACTATGTGCAGGAGTACTTAATGTTGTTAGATCAAATATGTAAGTATGAAATTTGTTGCCCAGAATGCTTGAAATTAAGGTTTTTAGGATGTCAGGCTTTTGTTTAGTGTGCACCACCTGCATAAAATCTCTTAAAAAATACACAGTAAAAACATCACATTCAAATGTTTTGAGATCAACATGGATTAATGCTGGAATAGATGATATCAGCTCATTGCTACAAAGAAAATATTAAATCAGTCAAAGAATAAGTTTAATAAAAGTACAGTATGGGAATTATTTTAAACTTATAGGTTTTCAGACAGTAGATACCATATAGTACATTTGGTTGTCCTGTCATCTTCTCGTAAACTGGCAGGATTTTTCTGGGAGATCTACTTTGATCAATCTGGCAATTGAAATCTTATTAAAACCATATTACACTGTGTAATAATATACATTTAGTTTTCTTCTTGTCACTGTACTTGCTTTTCTTGTAAATTCACATAAGTAAACGTCTTGCTGTTCTTGTAAAGTAAATTTACACAAGTAAAAGTCTTTGGGGTTAGCATTACAACCAAAGTATATAGTACTGGTAATTACCCCACATAGTATGATGCTACAATCTTTCTTGGATTAGCAAAACCCAGTTGTCAAGGGTCAGATAAGGGGAAAACAGATTTGCAGTCAAAGCAATAATGATTCATAAAAATCCCATTAATTATTTTTGAAAAATGCATTCATCAAAGATAGACTTAGACAGAAATTAGAACAACGGCTTAATATGAGGCAGAATCAATGTCCCCCAGTTTGTGTTCTTTCCAAATGTAATTTCTATATTAATATGAGTTTAATTTGTTCCAGATTACAATTTAAACAGATTTTTTGAGGAAGTCAACAAATCCCTCAAGAGAAAATTATTTTCTCAATCAATTGTGTATACCTACTATACTATTTTCATAATTATATAGTAACTGTCCATTTCAATGGATTTTATATACATTTAGGGGGTTATTTATCAAAGGTTGAATTGTGTTTCCAGGAAATATTTGAGTATTTGAGGGTACTTTTTTTTTAAAAAAAATCTTGGGTTAAAAAAAACTTGATTTAAAATAAAAAACCCTAATTTTTTTCAACATTTATTATACCTGGAAACTGGTTCAATGGCAGAGGTCCCTTGAACCATTTGAAGATATTAATAGCCTGATGTTCAAGGTTTTTTCAGTAGGTAATAGCATTATCAACCTACTATTAAAATTGTTTGTTTCCTTTAATATAGTAATATACTGTATTGTAGTAAGCACAGTTATTTAATTTAAAAGATATTTTATTACCATTTTTTACTTTTAGAATCCATGAAGGTTCCCATTACTTCACAAAGATCTGTAATTACAGTTTAACTGGGAGTGGTGATATCTATTACTAAGGTTTACATTTTTTTTGTTTTTATAAATTACTGCTGATGTTATTATGAGATTTATACTTTTTTGATGTAAATGTGATTTAAACTCATATTCTGAAAAAAATCTTTGTATCAAACATAACTTTTTTTACTAATACAAATGAGCTTACTTGTCTGAGAAAGAGTAATCATTGTTATAATCTTAGAGTCTTTTACCACCAAATTCCATTTTATACATACTACAATAATATTTTTGATACCTCAAAGTTTGGATACTTTTGTTGTTCGTGGAACATTAAAAATATGAAAGATTTAAATATTTTTTCACTTTCATTTCACTAACAAAAAAAATAAAGAAAAATCAAATATTAATACTTGGCCATACCAACACGAAGGGGGTTATTTATTAAAGGTTGAGCTGTGTTTTCCATAAAAAAAATTGAGTTTTCGAGGTTCTTTTTTGGTCAAAATCAATTTTTCGGGTTAAAATTTTTTTTCATTTTTTGTTTTAAAAAAAACTAAAATTTTTCAAAATATATTATACCTCGACCCTGGAAATAGCACACCATCTAAAATCTGTTGAGGTCATGTACAAATCAATGCAGAGGTCCCTTGAACCATTTGAAAAATGTTAATCGCCTTCATGAGGTTTTTTTGGTAAGGTTCGCTTGAGTTTTTTTACCACTGAAAACTTGATCTATTAGAATTTCTGGGTTGTTAAACTCGAACTTGCTGAATCAAGTTTTTTCCATTACAATTTTTCCTTAAATTAGAAACCATTTGAGTTGTGAGTTCATTTGAGTCCATTTAAAGTTTAAAACGCTCACAGCCCTTAAAGGGCCAATTTGTCAAAATTTTACGTTGTGAATTTCTTTAATTATACAAAGCTATTATTTGAATTTTATTAAATTGGCCTCTATTGCACTAAAACTCCAAAAATTTACTTTGATTTTACAAAACTTGAATGTTCAAGATTTATATTATATTCATGTACAAGTCAATAGGAGTTGTCCTAATAAAATTTAAGTGATTTGAAGTAAATTTAAGTTTTTTTGAAAGATGGTAGACTAATTGAAAATAATGAGCTATGAGCATATGTGGCTACACAAAGTGCACAAATGCATTGTGTGTATGTATTATTTAACAAATGCATGTAATAGCAGTGGTGTGAACAAATAGTCTCTGGGATTTAAAGGATTGATCTGTATACCAGAATTTACTAGAGATTTCCACAATGGCTGGACGGGCACAGGATAGGTAGCCCTGCTTTAGTGAAATAACTGAGCACTGTAAAGCTTTTTTTGCCAAAGCACCACACCAATAAGAAAAGCATTGCACACATAACTTGCCAAAAATATTAAAATATAAACTTCTTCACATAAAGAGATACAATTTTACACTCTTCCAATGTTCTAATTTTACAAAGTGGTTCCTGAAAGGCAGCTGCACCATAATACTGAAAGGTGTGTTAACATGATGCATCTCCCATTGTGAAATTACCAGACCATAGGAAAAATTATGAATTTCAACTAGAAGGGCATGAAATCTGCAATTGGTACAACCCAGCTCCAGTTCCTCTCCGTTCCCATCTGATTTTTCAGGCCCTTTACTTTGGATTAATAAATTAAAGGAGACATATAGGGTGTTATTTATCAAAGTCCGAATTTATCTCAATATTTTCTGCTACAAACTCAGATCAAATCCACTTGGGTTTTTTAGGCTTATTTATTACATTTCCCTGAAAATTTGCTTTGTGGGAAAAAAAATAATATTTTCACTTTTTTTTATTATTTTTCTATCCGATTTTCACAATTTTTTTCGGAATTTTCACCTTAAAACTTGAGGGTATTGCACGAAACCCAGCGCAAATAAAAAAATCATTAGGACTTCTCCCATTGACATATATGCAACCTTGACAGGTCTGAGATGCCGGATTTTCAGATTCTGACTTTTCCATCCTCGGGTTTTAAGAAATTCAGAAAAATGCATGATTTTTTAAAAGTCTGATTTTATAAAAAAAAAAAATATTTTCGTGATTTTTGCATTTGGAGTTTAGTAAATAACCCCCATAGGATTGGTGGGCAGTAATGAATAATATGTGTTGCTGGTTTTACTTTCGAGCTAAAAAGTTGTATAATCTTTAAAAATGGCCCCTTAATTTGAGCTCCCTATGTATTGCACTAAAACTCCAAAAATGTTATTTGATTTTACAAAACTTCAATATTTATTATTATATTCATGTACAAGTCAATAGGAGTTGTCCTACCAAAATTTAAGTGATTTAAGTATATTTAAGTATTTTTAAAAGATGGTAGACTAATTGAAAACAATTAGAACAATGCAATTGTGCTGCATTCAGGTTTTTCAAATTTTTAAGTGATTATGTTTTCAAAATTTAAGTGTTTTAATAAATAAGTGCACATTCAATTTTGGTGAGATTTTGGGAATTTAAAAATCAATTTTTTTTAAATTCCCAAAATCTCACCAAAATTGAATAAGGATCCTATTTATATGAATCAAAAATGTGATTCACATAAACAGGATCCTTACTGAAGATGTTTTAATGGAAAATGGAAAGCTTATTACAGTATAAAGTAAAATAGCAACACCAACTTTCTTAAAAATTACTTTAAACTTTTTTTGCACTGTGAATAAATCTTTTGCATTTATATGATTAAACACACATATAATGCTGCACAAGAGATGTTTATTACAATAACACAGACTAATTATTTTGTATAAAAACATGGAATATAACATCTGATTTTCTTTGGAAGTTAAGGACCATGATTTAAAGCCAAGAAACTCTCTTGCATGACTAATATAACAACATTTTGGAAAACTTGACAAGAGACAGAAATTCTGTAATATAGATGTGCTTGAGAAGTCTGATCAAAAAAGGTTTTAATGTTTAGTATTACAGGAATTAGATGACTCACTAAAGTTCTATAATATTCTTTCCAATATAATATAAGAAATGTAATTTGAAAGACAAAAGTCAGACTATAGCATTAAATATCTTCTTGTAATCAGGATCTATATAATTTTCATACTAGTGAAAACCCTGGCAAATTGTGATCAGCATTGCCTGTAGGAATACCTTGTATTCTAGCTGTATAAAGTTATGTAAATCAGATTGATTTAAGAGTAGGAAACTCATCCATTTTTATTAAAAAATGTGATTGCATAAAATTGGGAAAAAAACTTGAATGCCTCAAATTTGTATTCTACTCGTTATTTTCAATGAGACTATAATGAGACTACAAACTCTCAAAAAAATAGAAAAATCATAATAATAAACTCAAATTCTAATACTAAACACAAATCTCAAAATGAAAAAATGGCTTACATTTTGTCTAGGACAAGTTCCATTGTTTTACATTTGAGTTTTTAAAGCTATAATTTCTGCATTTTTGTGCAAAAACTAAATCACGGCTAAAATTTAAATTTGAACATTGAGAAACCCCCCCCCCCTAAATTCTAATTATCATGTGACTATTCATAACTGATCCTTTTCTCTAAATGCAAAATACAGTATATTCAGACTTGCAAACTTGTGTTTGTATGCTCTTTGTTATAATTATTAGAGAGTAAACAAATACAATCCTTTTGACTTTCTACTATATCTGCATTTGTTTTGTTTATATTAGATGTTGAGGCATATTTATCAAAAGGTGAAAACATAGTCCAAAACAGGGCAACACCATATTTGTATAGGATTTCAAGTTGATATTTATAAAAAGGTAGAAACTGGGCTCAACCCTTGATAAATATGTCTCTAATATCCTATGCAAATGATTGGGAGCTCAAACATTCCCCTCTGGTGTACTCTGGTTTCACTGATAATTCTGCCCTTATGTATGAAGTTTTTATAAACTGGCCCCCCAAAAAGTTCCTTTTGCTGAAATTCATTTATATGAATTCAGCTTTTCATAGGCACCTAATTTCTAACTAAAGCATGCTCAGTGTGTGTGTTCTTTATAACTAGTCTTTAGAATAATTAATACAGTACAGACTTAATTTGAAAATTCCTTGTATTTCTAAAATGTGTTTCCTAAAATGCTTTAACGTGTACTTAATGCATCAGATCATCTCTTATCATTAATTTATGTTAAGAGACAAAGAGACAATAAATAATTGTATCTTTGGCACTTCTGCATCAATGTCTCTTTATAAATATAGGTACTGGCTATTGCAATCATTGGCTGAAATTAAGTCTTTGTTTTCTAGTATTTTAAAAGCCTTTCCCAGAAAAGACTGCTTTAGTAAAATATCCTACAGTGTTTATGCGGCATGCTTGTTGCTAAACATAACCCTCACTATACCTATTATAATTCCTTTATGGAACTAGAGCATCCTACTCTCACTGTATTACTTCTAATAACTTTGTATTATCCTCAAACATTGAGAAACAACTTTCAATACCCTCTTCTAGATCATTAATAAATAAAAAAGAAGTGGGCCCAGGACTGAACCTAGAGGTACTCCACTTACAGCTTCTGCCCAGTTTGAAAAGGTTCCATTTATAACAACTGTAGGCTGAAATCAGAGCATCAGTGTTCAAGACCCATCAGGTAAGCTTATGACACACAACTTACATAGTATAATTAAGGTCTCAATAATATCTGTTGTGAGTGATGAGTGTAGGTGGTTTATTTAGGGCATATCAATAAAAGGCCAGCATATTATGAGTTTTTAAAGAAAGAGCATTTGGATTATATACTGTTGGCAGACATTATAAAAGAAACTGATTTAGTATGTGAGTGTGTAGCTAATGGCTCCGTTTTGCTCCAAACAAGCGGTGCCAAGTTCTAAAGAATTATAATTCAACAAACATTACATAAATCTACAACTCTTATTTTCAACTGATTTGCTTTTTCTCTGTAATATTAAAATAAAACTTTGTACTTGATGTCAAGTAAGCTAGTATGAATCCATGTTGATGGTCAAACTGCCATTTCCATGTTTAAATGTTTTCAATATTCCTTTAGAGTACTCCAGATAATGGGCCTATTTATTATCCATAAAACCCAAGGTCCCAAACATTGTGGATAATAGATCCTATAATTGTTGTAATATATTATACCCTTTATCTATACCTTGAGAAAATAATATTGAAATAGCATAAACTAGTAATTTTAGTTTTCAGTCATCACTTTCTAAACCACTTTTTCTCTCAGAATTACCAGGAGATGCTTGGTGGAGGGCCACTTTCCACAAGCTTCTAAAAAAAGATGTACCTCATTTTTGTGATATTTGAAAATCAGTTTATGGAAATATATGTGAAGATCTATATGTGAAGATCAGAATGGTTTTTTATAGAATAGGTGGGGGTTGTATGTCTCAAAATATAGCGTTACTTACAATATATACATAAACTTTCTTTTGGTACAATGGCTTTTCTCTGTAAAACGTACAGGGTAGTGCTTTTGTTATTTGCCAGGTCTTACGGGAATTAGTAACTGGTCATTTGTTTACTCAAATACAGTGACCTTTGCAGTAGCAAGTGACCATTACCCTGGACTCCAACAGTCACTTGCTTGGCATTGTCTGTTGTTTTGTCTATGCACTTTAAAACATTTCATAATACATAGAACTGTGTGCAAAGTACAATTTAACCAGATTCTTATAAAAAAAGATTAAATGGTGATAAATGTCAAAATAAAATGTATAAATTACTAAGTAATATAAACATAGGTTGTGCTTTGGAAAATTTACATAAATTCTAGGAAGTTTGATATTTTTAATAAAATATTCCATTACTTTCAAACTATATGGCCTTCCAGCCATGTCATTAATGTTTCATTCAAATGTTCTGCTCACACTGCAGAAAAAACTTCTCTCTTCTGCCTTAGGAAAACTTTTTGAAACTCATACATATGTCATTTCTGTTTTGTAAAAGTTGCATTGTTTTCATGGGTTTTAAATAACAGTGAGTTGCTTCGCCTCTGCTAATAAAAACAAGGTTGGTGAGTGTGTTTCCCATTTGTATTATGACAGTTTATTATATTTTGCAATGGAATTTCTAACTGCCTCTGGAATTCCTATCTCGTTATATCAGACAATTCCCTACCTGTAATCCTTCAAAATCCCCTGAAGACCCACCACTTCAAAGATCCCTATCTAACTCAGTCTGTTCTTTTATTGATAGGAACAACAGCCATTTTCTCCAACAACCTTTTATTACAATAGTTTCCTGACCCTTTAGATTGAAAACTGTGGTGATCATGTCCCACTTGTTCTCTCTTTTATTCTGTGACCCATATTCCTACATTTGTTGTTTGGTTCCTATCTATGTGTTACAGTATTGACATAATGTTCTGCCTGAAGCGTTCATAAGGTGAATTGGATAATCAGTTCACTCTCAATACTTGGAGCCTTATTTATCATGTATCGAGTATTTAAATAAAAACAGTCTGACCAAACTAGAATCCACATTTGGACCTTATTTATTATAAAAAAGCATGATTTATATTGATCAAAAATCCAAATTGCACGATTTTTTTCTCATTTTTTTCCCTAATCGCTCGTTTTTTCTGGCTTTTCCTGAAAAGTCAGAACTTTTTCGGATTTTTCCCTAAAAGCCTTAAATAGTCAGATTGTTGGGATAAATCTAGTGCAGACTACAGTAACCTCCAAATAGCATGTGTATTGAAGTGTGTCAGATGCAATAAAACAAATAAGGTGTTCTTAATTTATACATAGAAAGACAGCTCTGAATGTATAAATGTATAGTATGTATGTGTATATTGAAGAGAAAGATAAACTAATACTAATGAAGACATGCTGTACCTTTGTTTGCACATATACTGAAGACTATTTGAAAAGAGTATATTGCAATGAAGAAATGTACTTTGTCTTTTGTTGTACTATGTCATATAACAATTTTGACAGTAGTATGGGACTCCCTGACAAGGGACAATATATTTATACAAAAGACAGACAGCATTTAAGTTATAATTACATATGAATCAAAGCTGATGAATTAAATATTTTTGCAGCAAGAACAGAAATACTGAAGATAATAACTTGAGTTCTAAAAAAAAAAAAAATAACTTTTGTCCAAATGATACTAATACACACTATTTTATTGACATCATGATTTAATTTACCTGAATTACAAAAGGTATGGGCGGTGTACATTTTCAGTTAGACCCAAACATAACAGAAACGGAGCTAATTTTGAATAATGTCGCAACCTACAAACAGCTCCTCAAGGACAAAACAATGAAATTAAAAGATACACTCAAGGGATTATAACATTACACAAATAAGGTCAGGATGGGGAAGCCTTTAACAATAAGAAACATACATGTTTGCTTAATGCAAATCAATGCAAATCAAATAATAGTGTTGTCATGTACCAACAACATACAAATTCTTATGCAACCCAAGGATATGATCTAACATGCATTTATCATGTGAACAGCTAGTAATCTATTTTTAGACTAAATCAGGTTCTGAAAGGGTTTCTTTATTTATTTTTTTATTTAAAATGATGTATTAAATATTGGTACGGAATCATTTTAGAATAAACATTCCAATGTGAAAAAGCTTTCCCAACATTTTCAAACCACATGGTATGAATTTCCCTGGACTAGTGAATTTTTCACCCATTTGTGAATAATTCTAAGTAACCTACTCAAAGCTATTGCTATGGCTCGAAGAATTAAAACAATTGTCATGGTCAAAGAAACTGTAATGAGAAAAAGTATCCACAAGAAAAAGTGAGAATCCTCTCACCTAGAGAGTTGTGAAATGGTCACACTTTGTTTTTTCACAAATAAAAGAAGCATCTATTTTTTATTAAATCTTCTCTTAGAATGTATGTGGTTTTGAATTAAGTTACTCCAAATTTAATGATGTAGCAGTTCCATGCCAACCATTTACCAGTGGTTCTATATACATGCAGTAGAGTGTTCACAACACAGATTTTAGCTCAACTAGTACTATTCTAATCCAAAATTCCATTAATATTTTGGTGAGATTTTCCATTTGGCTCTGTTCAGATGTTTTGTTTACTCATATTTCTGTTTCTCACTGTCCGTGAAGCTATACATTTTGTGTGAAGACATGTTTTACATTTTAATTTCCTGACCCTGTTAATGCAATTTATAAGCATGTAGCTTGTTATTATTTTAACTAAACTTACAGCTGCCTAGTTGTAAAGTATCTATTTTTCATTATTATGACTAGTTGTTTAACTTGTGCTGTTTTAAATTGCCAGCAATTACCATATTTCATCCTTATTTTTAGGTTTAAATTGCAGTGTGAGAGTGTACTCTTCTCTTAGCTAATTAGTGCTATCAAGGAACAGTGGGTTACCTCATTAGTTCCATGTGCATTTAATTAAAGAAGAGAAAATCAGAGTTAACCTCATAGTTAATATTTTCACAGAGTGTTACAATGCCAACACCTTCAATTGGAGTCACACCCCTGTGTATCTAATTATGCACTGGTGCCAAATAAGGTTAGGAAGGGTACCGCCATACTGTTAACAAAATAGTTGAAATGGAAATGTGTTTTCTAGTGGCTTACAGTGCAATTTGACTTAAACAATTTGTTTGATCTTTTTATCAGTTAAGGCTAATATAAGTAGTCTGGTCCTTAACTATGTGGGAAAGCCTTTTCCACAGTATTTCAGTGTGGCTTATGTTTATAGTTGTTTAGAAATAAAGTGCATTTATAAATCATTATTTATAATCTTCACTTTATAGAACATAACCATGTTAACTCTTTCTGTTGTTACCAAACAGTTCTAAAAAAAAAGATCTCTCCCATCACGCAATTCCCCAAAATATAAAAATGGCATTCAGTAATGGAGATTACGGTATAAATAAACTGAACAGCAAAATTGTATATTTCTAGTTATTCTATTATTTTATTACTTGTAATATTTATATTTCCATTACCAAATCTATTGTTGACATTTTTGTAAAAATATACTTTAGTGCAAAGGCGCTAATTGTCATTGGTGTGGCTACACTCTTACGCATTTGACATATATTTTTAAATATATGTAGTGTAATGTCCCATAGAAGAAAGGAAAGAAAGAAAGGGTTGCACAACCCCATTGCAAATTCAGTGTTCCCCTAGAACAAGTTGAAAGATTAAAATAAAATGTAGCTTTTATTTAATACAATTAAAATTCGAGTCCAGGAACTTGGCAAAAGGTTAAAATTACAATTAGGACTAGAGTTAAGTCAGGGCTGGATGTCGAAATAAAACCTGATATTTGAGGGGTTAAACTAATCGATATTGGCCCACTGCCTGAATTGTCCCCTCACCAGGATCGACTTCTATCCTATGATTACCTGGGAGCAGCACGTGCAGACCAGTAGAATAAACCACCACCGCTCCTAGAGCTTGTGTATGAGTCGGTTTGGCTGAATTGGGAGACCCGGAAGTGCATCCGCATCAGTTATATGTGCCTGAAACAAAGGGTATTGTTCTGCCTCCCACAGTGCCGGTTAAGCATGCTTCTACCCCGCACCAGCCCCACACAATGCCGGTTATGCCATGCTTCTACCCGTGCCAGCCCCCCATCGTCGGTGGGTTAACCAAAACCCTGCCTAATTGCACTGTTAGGCAGCGTTTTTTGTAATAGCCAATACCAGAAAGATGTGGGGTTAACCAGCATTGTGTGGGGGGCTGGTGTCTTTGATCTCACATTTAATCAATAAACTTGATAACCAACAGAATACTTTACAAGTAAAAATATAAACCATGTAATAATTAATTTGAAACAGATTCCTAACATTTAAAATCTTAGTGAGGGACATTTACAGAAGAAGTATTGCAAAAAAAGGTTTAACATTTTTTCTATACAATGCAGAATAGCAATCATTTATTGGTTATGTGGTACTTGAAGGCAACCATGTGGAATGGCTACAAAGGCAATTATATAAAATAATCTGATAAAATCATTGGGGAGATATGACACAGTGATTAGGAAAATGTCCTACTCATTGGTACTAAACATGGTGGCTAGCAACTGCAGATATATAGGATACACTCTTTCCCTATGAAAAGCTGCTTTGGTGTATCATTTGCTGTTTTTAAGCCTCAATCATCAAATATGACATATATCCCCCATGTGGCATATAACTGAATATTATATTCAATCTGTTACAACCACACTGTAACACTTGTAAGATGCTTTGAACCTCTCTGCTGACATGAGTTATGGCAGAGACCTTTACCACTTCTCCCTTAAATGCTTTGCACTGTAAAGGTAACAGCAATCTTTTCCCAGTTTAGCCAGTCAGATGGTCTGGCCATTTAGAATGATAGATTGCCTAGTCCAGTAACTAGCGGTGACCAACCAAAGCTAATGACTAATTGGTAGATTTAAAATGATTATGTTAAATTAAATTGTAAAGTAGAAATGTTTCCAGGCAAGGGTTTTGTTTCTCTTTCAGAGGAGTATCCAAAGTTAGGATATACTGTAGTGTAAATGTATCTATGCTAAATGCATTTTTTAAATTAAATTCTAAATTTAAAAGCTACATTTTTTTAGTTGATTGTGCATTTTATTTTGCTCTACCTAAAAAACTATTTGAGGGAATCATGGTTGAAATACAATGATTTTTAAGGTTTGTATGTATGCTAATGGGTGTTTTTCCTGGATGCATGTTTTTGAGTAATTTAGTCACTGTCTGTGTAGGCTGGCTACCCTAGGCTGGCTAGTCATTCTGCCAGGCTTCTGCCAGCTCATTCTGTTCATTTCTGAAAGGGGGTAACTACCCTAATACTTTTCCTGGCTACAGATTGGTTGTTCCTTCAAGTCAGTTACACATCTGCAAAAAGGACAATTGTACCAGATTCTCACAGCACAATAAAAATGAATTGGTTGAGATTTATCTGTGTATTCTATTTTTAATAAATCTGCCAGAACTTGTAACTTACGCTGGACTGAACACAAAAGACTTGGATTAATAAAGCTAGCTTTTTGTAAGTTTTCATGAGGGTTGTGCCAAACGTTTTTCTATACAGTATGTGACTTTTGTGTGCACCCAGGCATTTTCGCTGTTAAATTAAGTGTGTGCTACTACCTTGTCTATTTTTATCTATTTATTTATGACTATAGATGACACACAATCCAAGATCATAGTGATTGATACATACTCTTAACATACTTTGACAGTGTAATGACATTCTCATTTTGAAAGAAAATGTTATAAATGAGTATTAACATCATAAAAAACAATCATGCCCCAGTCAGTGCTGTTCATATCTGGCATTGCTACTTCACACAGCTGGGGTCCTGAGTTTTAATTCTGACCTGAGTACTACAGCAAGGAATTTGCATGCACTTTCTGTGTATCTTTTGGATTTCAGGTACTCAAGTTTACTCCAACATTCTAAAAATATATAGACATGTTTACTGGCTGATTCAATTGACCCTAGATTCAACAGTGCTGCATAAATCTGTTAGTGACATATAATTACTAATAATAAAGCTACCTTTACTTCCAGTCCAGTATCATTTTAGAAATTGTCCTGCATTATATATAAATTAATTAAAATGAAATTATAAAAAATATTGTCATTTCTTTAAAACAAATATTATGCCAAATGTAAAGTGCCTGTATGTTAAATAATGGATTTTAAACTGTGAAATATGTCCTTTAATAAATTATACAATGGCCCTCTCTGTATGTCAGATGATGTTATTTACATACCAGCTGGAATACTCTGCAGTGTCAGTTTAGAAGCTAAGAATTACAGCAGTCTTGAGCAGAATCAAATAAATAAACTGTGATCACGGCAGTGGCTCAGAGTAATCTGGACATTCACATTTAATTTAAAAATTCAACCTTTAAAAAATAAGGTTATACAAATAAGACAAGTAATGAGATTTGAAACAGATGTGAGATTTTTTTCTTTTTGTTTTGAAGAACCATTTGTAAAAGGTCAGAGCTATTCTAAATTGTTGGCAAGGTATTTTTGTCAGAGTTTACATTATATTTTATGTGGGGTGTGTTTCTTTGTCACTTTTTGAAACAGATAAATTAATCTTGAGTATATTGCCACTTCATTTGGAATATAGACAAGTTAATTTCCTTGGCACCATAATATTGTAAATAAAGTTTCCCCAGGAGCATGCGGGGTTGTTTAAAAATGCTCTACTAGAAAATTTCCCATGATAGGTTCATAGCTTTTCTGCTTTCTTGACTACGTTTTATATTGTATATTGGAAACTGTTGCTCTATAGCCCTTTTGCCACTTTGCTTCAAAATTTACCTCTTACTGCATATTCTGTATTCTGTTGACAAATGTAGAAAATGGCATTAGTAAATCTTTATTACATTGCACAAGTATGGTGCAGCAATGTTGTGCAGTATGCATTTTCTAGCTTTGTTAGTACAAAAGGCAACATCTATGAGTGGTACAGTATATTTTCTTTTTCTTTTAGTGGATCTTATACAATACACGACTAGGTGTTTTGATCAGCTAAAGGTACACATAATAGCCTCTTAACTCTTCATTGTTAGCCATGCAGTATAACCCATGAACTCTTGTAGCTATGTAGCAGACAATTGTAAAAGCAAATATTCAATATTCTGATCTTGAAATTTGTGTTTTACCATACTTGCTACAATATATACAATAAGTACAATCTCATTTGCCTCTTTTGGCTTATGCAATATCATTAGCACACACCAGGATGAATATCACAAACCCCCAAAAGACTGAATTGCCTGAGACATTTAATCCAATAGTAGGCTATGGACAAAGTTTCTATTTTTTAGGTATTCAATCTATATCAGTATTGATTGAACTCATGTTTCTGGAATTCTCACCATGATATCTATGATAATTGGTAAAAAGTAGACCAATCCATAAGAAATACATCTAATCATTATTAGTATTTGTGGTAATAACTATTAATGGTCTTTATGCATTGATTGGCATTGATCTTGCCATGACAATTATTTATTGATCAGTTCTAAACACTGCAGTGGAGCAAAATTTGTTGGAGCGCTGAGTATGTAGTTTGCAACTTATCACTTGAGTTGTGGTGCTATATATAGTAAAAACCCATGGCATTAGTATTGTATTGTACTGGGTAGATTGGGAATGGCAAAACCAGCAACCCATGCATTTGTACATTTTATGGCATAACAGCAATTTTATGTATAGTTTTTGAAGTGTTCATGTTTTAAAGACCTTTATGTAGTTTTTATAGCCAGTAAACACAACAATATTAGGATACAACTAACCTTTACATTGTGTGTCCCTGAACCCTGGTGCTACATTGAACAAGGGGGTAGAACAGGCATGTACAGTTAAAAAGAAAAGATTTATTGTGTATCCTTTTACTTTTGACTTTAGAAAAAAAATCCTATCCAGTATATGGAAATGCCAAAGTGTAATTTATTTCATATAAGGCAATTTGTCTTTAAATATTATTATTCTTTCAAGATACTGAACCAACAGTGTTAATAACACAGTGGAAACAATTTACGTTGTGCCTTCCCTCTTAGGGCAGGGACACACGGGCAGATTTGAGGAGATTAGTCGCCAAACAACAAATCTCCCCAAATTGTCTTCCCCTGCTAGAATGAAAATCGCCGGTGGGATGGCACTTGGAGCGATTCATTTTCCACAGTTGCCTCCCACACCAGGCAACTAATCTCACTGAATCTGCCCGCGTGTCTTTGCCCTTAATCAGTTAGTTGATTAGTTCTCTGAAATTATGTTGTTTATACATTTGGCCAGAGTTGATGCAAAAATCGTATTAGCATAGATTTGTACATCTGAAGTGTGCTAGCAATAATGATACATGAGAGTTAACTAAAAATGTAATTATTTTATGCAAACTTGGGCATGTATATTCAAGATTTTTATAGAGCCAAACAGGAAAGAAAACGCCCTAACAGTCCTGCATCAGACTTTTGAAATGATGTTTCCTTCTGTTTGCTTCCAAAAATCTGAAGAATTATATATTATTTTTTCCACATCAGATTCTATGGTGTTGGTGACAAATTAAACTGCAGATGAACCAGAAATGAATGGTGCATCCAGTCTATATACCTTACCATTCATTTTAATGGGAAAATGGGTGCGACTGCAAAGGGCATCAATTAGGCCTTGTTACTTCTGTTTAGAACATGCAATATGCACATGTGAATTAAGAAACTTATTCAGATTCAGGGAATCTAAATCCAATAAATAAATTGCTGTTAACTTACTCAGGGTGCTTCTCTGAGCATTTTTACAATTTACCTGCATTTTTGTTAGCTGTTTCTGAGATGTTTGCAGTTCTAAACTGCTAATAGCATGGTTTTAGTTCAAATTACATCTACAAACCCAACAGTTAACTGAACAAGAAAGTGCAATTAGGGGGTTATTTATCAAAGGTAAAATGTTAGAGGTTTTTTTTATACCTTGAATGAACTCACAACTTAAATTGTTTCTTATTTAAGCAGGAACTTGCAAAAAATTTGTTTATGCGAATACACTTGCTGGTTCAGGAATGATATTTTACATGGTAGAATGAATTATTTACAGTGTAAACAGTGTAATTTTTTTACACCAAAAAAATCATGATAGAATCCCTTTAACATACATAACCACCATTTCTCGGATGTTTGTGTCACCACACAGAAGGGTTGATTTACTAGGTTCACGTCATGGTGTAAACCATCATGTTTTTATACTTTTGTGCCAGGCCCAGAACTAAGCACCCTTAAATTGAATGCACAGACTCTCACCATGCTTTAGATGTGCAAGTTGGGGAATGTCAGCAGGTGCAAGGTGCAGCAGAACCATGCATGTATTGCCTTTCTATGGCAGGCGTTATGCACAATGCTGCCTTCTGCCAGAGAGCACTGTATTCTGCACACTGCAATGGATTTTTAATCTGGCACAGCACAGAAATGCTTCAGACAAATTAACACTTAGTGGCCTATTTATCATGCTGTATAAAAATCAGAAGCATTACTGGTGATGTTGTCCAAAGTAACCAATCAGCATATAAATTTAAACAGTTGGAATTCAAAACCAAAGATCTGATTGGTTGCTATGAGCAACACCACCAGTAATGCTTCACTCTACTTTTTCACAGCATGATATATAGGTCCCTAAGTGGCACAATTGTGCTCCCTTTAAAGCTCTTGCATGCAAAGCTGTGGTAAATGACACCACAGTGTTATATATCTAATATTTGAACATAAATTTTGCTTTATTATTAGATGAGCGTTAATGCAGTTCGTTGGTATTACATATACAGAATGTATCAGTTTCTTAGGCACCATGTAAATAGAGCTTGAACACAGTGTTAGTTAAAAACCAATGTTGAGCTTTGGCAGCATGCTGTTTACTCATGAGGTAAGCCAGCATGACTCAAACATGTACGAGCAAACTGCATCAAGAGCTGCAAATGCTCTGAATCAAACAATAGCACTAGAAATATGCCTTGCCATCTGTCAGTACATGAAATACATATTTTATTTCATCAGTATAAAAAAAGTAAGCAAACAGATTTAAATCATTGCCGTTTAATTACAGAGAAGTTATCTTCTATGACAAAGAACACCATGTTTTTGAATGCTTAATACTTTAAATCCTGCATACCAATAAGTATGCAGGACAGGTGGTTTTTCTCTGGATGCTTTTTTTCTAAACAAAACAGACACATCTTTTTCGTTATATAGTATAATTGCTAGTTTTCAAAGCTTACACATAGCCCCAACTGAAAGATACATTTTAAAGAGACAATTTAACCTCCACAAATTACTTTTCTAAGGCTGGTTCCTTACATTTCCCTTTAGATTCTGTAGCTCCAAAGAAACGTGTGTGCTAGAGATAAAACTGATATCTTTCAGTCTGAACGCTTGCATATTGAGCCTGAACCCTTGTAAGTCAGAAGAGCACTGGAAC
>NC_054375.1:73962183-74019683 GCF_017654675.1 Xenopus laevis
TGTATAAACCTTAGTGTGGGAGCTGCCAACTTGCTTAATTCAGACTTTTGTGATACACAGATGTAGCAATACACCACAAATTTATAGACATTATGGGTTCAATGTTATGGCTGTTAATGGTGAATGCCTCAGCTCAAATAACAACCATCACAGCTTCCACTCATATGGTATAAAAAAAAAGCAAATATGATAGAATGCCCAAACAAATTGCATGAACCTACTTTTCTAGCTAATAATAAACAAAAGAGAAATATTATTCATATAAACATGTTTTCTCATTTTAGTGTGCTATAGCTCTTTGTCGTTTTAATTTGAACAACAAACAAGAAGACATCATAGAACAAAGCAGCTGGATAAAAACAAATCTGTTTGCATTGCCACTCATTATAAGTGAGAAAAGCTCTGCTGCTTTTTATACAGTGCTTTCATAAATAGCCACATCAGATTTGCACAGATTGTTAGTGAACTCCTCTTATCTGTGCTAGGATGAGAACAAACAGTGCTGTAAACAGATGCTTCATTTTTTTGGCAACATAACACTTAGGCATCACTAAGCAACTAATTGTAAGTGGGACTTTTTATTATTTCACTTGTCTCATTTTACAGAACTCAACCATCATATATTAACAAGCTATTCATTGCATGTTTGAAGGTAATGACATGCATTTTTACAAGGTCTTGGTATATCTCTCTTTGTTTCTCACAAACACATCTGTAAACTTGTTTACTTTTAAATTTGCCTTTGCACTATTCTTCTAGTTAGTCTGACTGTTATCTTTATAGACTCCATTATAACTGCTGCAAATAATAGGGAAACTCAGTTAAAGTTCATATGCTGTACTAAACATGCTGTAGCATTTCATTTAATTTGTCAGCAAATACATTTTCCTGCTATATATATATATATATATATAAAAATCACAAAAAATCACAATTCACAAAGCACACTTTGGGGTGCACAAGTGCTACAGGTTCAACTCAGGGAATGGTCACAAAAGCATTCTAGGAAAAAAAGTTGCATTGTGAGAAAGTATGCAACAAGCTACAGAAGTCTTTAAGGTGCCAATGACATTGGTTGCGAATAGTAGATTATGGAGTCTATTTATCATTCTAAAAAAGTGGAGTGAAGCATTGCCCAGAGCAACCAATCAGCAATTCAATTTCAACAGTTAAAAAAACAAAAGTAAAGATCTGATTTGTTGCTATGAGCAACAACACTGGTAATGTTTCACTCAACTTTTTACTATAGACCAATGTGAATAGATCATAGGAAACAGTGAGATTTATCAATCAACAGATATCTCAAAAATCTCTAAATATATATATATATATATATATATATAAACGTTTGATGAATAAATACTATCCAGAAAAATGAATGGCAGATTTGTTACATTGGAGGTATACTTGCTATAGTGCAACTTGGCAGCAGAATTTATTATTATGAGGAAAGCTTAAGGTTTATGCGGTGAATTAAGGGTAAAAAAGAAGTCTGCTCAGTAAAAGTGAGGAAGACTTTGACTTTAAAGGAATTGTTCAGTATAAAAACAAAAACTGGTAAATAGGCTGTGCAAAATAAAAAAATTAAATATAGTTAGCCAAAAATGTATAAAGGAGTGATTGGATGTCTATCATAATAGCCAGAACACTACTTCTTGATTTGCAGCTCTTTTGGCTTTCACTGATTGGTTATCAGTAGTAATAGAAACTGTCCCGTTTGCTGAAAAATTAGCGGAACTGCAAAAAAAATTGCAAAACGCAGTGAAGTCAATTGGCAGCAACATTTTTTTTACACCCAACAATTTTTTACGCACATATTTTTCTCTCTCCAAATGCATTAAAGTCAATGGGTGTTTCTTCTTATGTTAACTTTTTTGTCTCTGTGACTTTTTTCCAAATGCATTAAAGTCAATGGGTGTTTCTTCTTATGTTGACTTTTATGTCTCTGCGACATTTTTGTCTCTGCAACTTTTTTGTCACTGTGAAATTTTCTGCTGCAATTTTTTCCCGCAAATCCATGACTGGTGAAAACATTTGCTCATAACTAGTTATCAGGCAGTAACCAATCAGAGACTTGAGGGAGGGCACATGGGTCATAACTGTTTTTGAATCTGACCTGGATGCTAAGGATCAATTGCAAACTCACTGAACAGTTATGTCTCTTAAAAGTCACTGATTAACTCAGAGTTGGAGAGTAAAGCAGGAAGCAGTGTTCTGTTCTGTTAGACATCCGCTCACTCCAGCCTTTATACATTACATTTTTGGCTAACTAACTATATTAGAAACATTTTTTTTATTTTATTTACCCAGATTTTATTTTCATACTGAATTGTTCCTTTAAGTTTCCATTGGTTTGGCATAGTGTTATTTTTACAAGTTAAATAATCCTTTCACTGCATTAAAATACATAATTGTCCTTTAAATCACATTCTTTATTTGAATAATTAAACCATATGTTTTAGTTCCATCACTAGTAAGATTCTAGAACATTTTTTGTTCTATCCTTCTGTTATTTCTCTATTCTCTGCCATTCTTCACCTCTTCCTTCCAATTGTGGCTTTGTGCTCCCATTCCTCTGCATCAACTCTAGCATGCCCTTATTTAGAGGGGATTTTATAAAGATCAACTCTACTTTCAATAATTTAAGAATGTCCTACTTTTCAATATGTTCATATTTAATTTTTTATAGTTTTTATTACTTGCCTTAAGGTGGCCATACACTGGCTGAGTTGGCAGCTTATTGACCTATGTATGGTTCCAGCTGCCAGCCCTGCGTGATTTGTCACCAAAATCAGGCAGGTATCAATTGGGCAGATTTAATTGTTCAGTTGGATTGGGGACAACATCTGTGTATCTCTGGGGGGGGGGGATAAAGAGAAAATAAGGAAAATGTTTCTTCTGCACCACTTTTGCTTCACTGTGAATAATGGTAACTGGTAACCATAGACAACACAATACAGACAAACAATAGTAGAATCCATCAGTTGCTGCTTTAATGGAAAAATGTTGCTTCATTACAATTTGTTAACTGAATTATAAGAAATATGCAGACAAAGCGAAAATATCTGGATTTTCATAACCCCATAACACACAAACTATCAATGGTTTACAACAGATCCCAGAAAATCATTTTTCTTTTCTTTTTATGGCAGGTGCCTGTTTCAATGGCCATGATGACTCCCCAGGTGATCACCCCGCAGCAAATGCAACAGATACTTCAGCAACAAGTATTGTCTCCCCAGCAGCTTCAAGCACTTCTCCAGCAGCAACAAGCTGTTATGTTACAGCAGGTAATCTTCATTTCCTCCCTTCAACAGTTAATTCTCTGTTACTGCTCAAATGTTGGTATTGCATAAATCCTCTGTCATGTTTATCTCGTCTTCACCTTTTATAGCAGCGTATATCACACACAGAAAAATAATGTGCTGTCAGATTATTGTTTACATTGTCATCTGAAACAGAACACTACATTTCTAGACTTGTCAAAGCACAAGAAGTGTCAGAGAGTTACTGAAGATTGTTGTTTTATGATAGATATAACACGTTACCACTTGTTTTAGTCATAATAAGGGAAAGACAGTGCGTTTTTCTAGCTTTTTGCATTTAAAGAAAAAATAATAGATCTGCCTTTTTTTACATAAAAGGAGAGTATTGTTGCAAAGATTTATGAGGAGTAAATTTATATGTCACACAAAATCAAGTGGCTGAACTAAAAGTCAGTAAAATGTGTTTTTTGAATAATGAGATTATATAGCAAGTGGCACTGGATAGACACAACATATTATTATGTGTGCCTTCGGTATCATTGTTGACATTAATATATCTAAACCTCAAAATTAAATTTCTCAGTGAATCAGCAGGATGTGTCCTTCTGTTGAATAGATAATTTATCACCTGTGAATTCCCATCACCTGCTCGATTTTCTTTGAGGGTTATATTTCATTTAATTTGATTTAGAATGTAAAATATATAAAAATTTGGAATACAAAGAGATAAATACAGTCTACTATCACATATTTAGATAATCTTTATTATGGACCTCTCAGGCATCTGGCTTTTTTAGACTAGAAAAGCTTGTCTTTTACTGTACTATTACTATACCATTGTTTATTGCTAATAGCTTACTGTTATGTCCTTAGAAACAAATACCAGGAAAGAGAAATAGTGATAACATAAAAACTTAAACTCTCTCATTCACCAGTGAAACAGTGGCATGTGTTCAAGTATGATGGTACACAACATTGAACACCTTAGGGGCCCATATATTAAGTACATGTATGCACCAGAGTAAAAAGTATTTTTTTAACTGGACGGTGGTACGTACTGGTACTTAATTTCATCTAGTACCCCTGAATGATGCACAAGGCATTGAGATAGCTCCCCAACTATGTGCTGCCTATGTATGCATAAATAGGCATAACAGAATATCTTGTGAAATGAAATTGCCCTGCCATTGTAAATGAGCTCTAAGTAATACCTTTTTTTTTACAATAAAAGTAGTATTACACTAATAATAACAATAATAATAGTATAAATTATCCTTACCCCAAAAAAAATTCTGGCCAAAATCTACTTACTGTATAAAATAATATTAAAGGTTAAACGTAGGAGGCGGAATGTAACAGAGGGTGACACTTTTGCATATAATGTGGTGTATATCACTCCAGAAAATGTAGTCCTCCAGCAAGCAAAGCTGCTTTGTTGTGTTATGTTGTATATTTGTATATTACTGCACAATCTTTTATAGACACACAGCTCAAACCACATTCAAATTATGCTGCCTCTTATACTGCACATCTAGCGCTATGATTTCCAATATAGTACACTGGATATATTGTATTCTGTTTCAGGTACACAAGTAGAAGCACGGTTTTGCAAAAGACCCATGTAACAAGAGTTTTCAATCCACTCCTTCCTTATCTAGAATTGCAAATTTACAGGCAATGAATAATCTTGAGCGGTCACAATTTTATTGACTTTAATGAATAATCTACAATTAAAATAAGTTTGAGAATGCATATAATTCCTAAATTTCATATTTCAATATCTGTCCCATGTTTATTCTATATATAGCTGGCAGCTGCTGTAAAGCTGTCAGCCATTGCTTGCTTTAGAAAATTTTTATAACTGAAGAGGGATGGGCATACAAGCAGAGGAACCCCATAATATGATTACTTGTGTACTGGCCTGAAACCTTCCAACTTAAATGACAGGGTGCTCTCTGCATCTTTCCAGTAATTGTCCATTGTTGCAACTAGACTGTAGCCAGATGGATTCAAAAGCTAAGTTCTCATATGACAGTTGTTCATGTAATGCACAGATTCGAGTCAGTACTCATGTAACCAGATAAAATCTTCATATTTATAAAACAATAGGTAAAAGAAGATCAGGACATAGAACAAGGGCCTGAAAAGTCTAGTGTTTCATTCTAACATCAGGGGAGTGTAACAGCGGTCATTATCTAAAAATGTGCATGTGCAATGCAAATAATTTTTGCATTTTGAAAGTTATTTTTTCTGTGCCTGTATTTAATATAGGTTTTTGCAAACTTGCAATAGTATTTCGTAAACCATCAGGCAGTATAAAAAGACTGAGAATTGTAAGATTTGTTCCATCACACAGCATATCTAATTAAGCTTTTATTAAAAAAATAATGTCAAAAAAATATACCAACCCCAACCCCAGGCAGATCCTAAATGTAATAATAATTCTACAATTGTCTTATTTAGAACTTTTATTACATTAAACTGTTAGATTTCTATCTATATTGCTTATGTTTTATATAATATCCATTTTCATTTTCAATTTCGTTAGGATTTTATCTATATGTTATTAAATGTTATGTACAATAAGGCATCTACTTTAGCTTTGGCGAAAAGGTTAGTTATTGAAGGACACACCATAAGTGCGAGATTTGCCTACAGCAGGCTTCCAACCACAAACACCCTAGAGCTTGAGGGCAGGCACAGTGCACCCATGCCCAGGGCCAGTTTAGGGGCTGGCATCACTGATATTTGTTCTAGACCCTGAAATGTCCTAAACCCTAAAAGTGAGCTAATGTCCCAAGTACATTTTGATATTATTGTAGAATTAAGTTTTTGGCTGTGGCTCATGGTCATGGCAAGGAGAAGATTTTAGAACATAATTTAGACAACTGTATGGGTCATTTGTGAAGCTTAACAGCTTAACTACTTAATGCTGTATTTTGCACCTTGCACTCTACACTAGGCTCAGCAGCAGTCCATCTCAGAGCAGTGCAGAGGTCTACAATTTCCCCCACAAATACAGCACTGACTGCATTAGTCAAGATGTATTGGTGAGGGCTAGGCATCTAAGAGCCCTTTACCAATCCCCTAATTTGTGCATCATTTAGGGAATGGCAGGAGGCACATGACAGAATGGGGCCCAGTTCTTAATATCAACAGGGCTCAGCTGCACCTCCTGATGCTGTTCCTGTAGCCCCAACCACACCTTATTGCCTGAATTTCCATCACACATCATATGGTTTATTTTCCACACTCCAGTCTAGAAAGTGTAGGATTTGTAATACGTGAAACTTTTACCTTTATTTATTAAAGTCAAAATGGTTTATTCAGCAACAACTACAAGAGTTTTACAAGAAACAGCAAGAACAGTTACATCTTCAGCTTTTGCAGCAGCAACAGCAGCAGCAGCAGCAGCAGCAACAACAGCAACAACAACAGCAACAACAACAACAGCAACAACAACAACAGCAGCAGCAACAGCAGCAGCAACAACCACAGCCACATCCAGGAAAGCAAGCAAAAGAGGTTTGTTGTATTTACTAGTACAGTTAGAAAAATATTCACCAAAATATATGCATGTAAGAAATGTATATAAATAGCAGTATTTATGATGAAAGCTAAACAATGGACTTATTTGAAGATCTCAGTATTCATGTGTTAAAGTTTAAACCAGCATCTAATTGATTATATGTTATAAAATATAACCGTATTTTACTGCCCAGACCTTTTGATCTCATATTTCTTTAGCACTATTTATGTCCATACTTTTTTAAACCTGCATTGCAAGCCTTCATTGCAGACTTTCAGTTCTGTAAAATGTAGCTAGCATTTGATAAATGCATTCTGAATATGATACTACATGTTACCTAGCTTCAATTTGTAAAGAATGCTGAAAAGTTATGATACAGTTCAAGAAACATGCAAAGTTGGCTTATTGTTATATAAAAAAATTTAATTTCAAAGTCACAGGCCCCTGATTAATGAACTGCTACTGGAGATTTGGACTGGCGAATAGAAAGTTCCAGTTTGATGTGCTCATAAATCAAGCTGACAAGCTAGCTTCTTAAGCTTGCCCAGCACTTGTCTGCAGACTGCATCTAATATAAACATAATGCAAATATAACACGTTGAAGTAGTTAAATTGATCAGCAGGTATTGCAGACGTTGTCTTAAAGTTGCCCATTATGCAAACCTACAGGAAACAGTTCTGACCTCCTGAGGCTTTGTTTCTGTTTGGATTTGTGAATAGAATTTCAGACAGGCATCAACTACAGCATAGAAATTGCTCCGTTATTTCTCCCGAGGCTTTGGGCAATCCACATGACTTGCTCCATTATGCAGTCTGTTTTCCAGTGAGTGCATCAGAAGTTTCTCTTTTCCCCAAACAAAAAAGGAAAGGTCTTCTACAGCAGCTTGTCTTTTTCTGAAGTGTGACTGCCATCTTATATTCTCCTGAGTCTTGAGAGCTCTGGTTTGTCTTGTAATGCCTCACAAAATTGAAGTTATACTTTTCTAATAGGCAACTTCTTTTGTTGGAATGTGATTTTGTTGGAATGTGATACTAGTGTAATATATAGGGATGTAGCGAACTGCCGATTTGGTGTTCGCGAACGCCGTTCGCGAACACCGGCAAAAAATGCGAACGTTCGCGAACAGTTCGCGAACTTCGAACACCCGCTAAAATCGTTCGATTCGAACGATCGAAGGATTTTAATCGTTCGATCGAACGATTTTCATTCGAATCGAACGATCGAAGCATTCGATCGAATGCTTTTCATTCGATCGAATGCTTACAATCGTTCGAACGGAAATCGTTCGATTTTTAGCGGTCGAAGGAATTCGAATGGTCGAATGGTCGAATGGTCGAACGATTTGTATTCGAATCGAACGCGAACTCAAAATGCGAACGTCGCGCGACGTTCGCGAACATTCGGCGGACGCGAACGGTCGAAGTTCGCGCGAACAAGTTCAGTTCGCTACATCCCTAGTAATATATTCCAAAGAAGAGAAAATAAAACACTAACAGGCTATTGACATAAAGGCTGCATCCCAATTTCCTAATAGGTTGCTGGAGACTACATTCATGGGCAGCTGGGGATCAAACCTGCATACGATGAAAGGCACATCTGAGTTTGAGACTGTTACAATAGAGTGCCACATTTAGCAGGCACAAATGTATTACAAATTATCAAATCAATTGCTGAGAACTGTTTTATATGGGAAATTTGTATACTACTGGGTATTTCTAGAGCTTATTTAGAGATGTGAACTTGAATGTCATTTCAGGTGAGCACAAATCCTGACATTTTGCGTGGCAATGTATTTCTCTTTATGGGGCAAAATCACTAACCTGCGGAGTTGCGCTAGCGCAGGCTTCGCCACACTTCGCCGCACTTCGTCAGGCAAAGTTTCGCCAGGGTGCCGCTAATTCACTAAAATCCGAAGTTGTGCTCAGGGAGGCGAAAGGTAGCGAAGTTGCACTAGCGTTACTTCGTTAAGCAATGCGAAGTTATGCTAGTGATGCCTAATTTGGATACGGCTCCAAGTTAAAGTACAATGGACGTATGTATAGCAGCAAATACATTACACTACACAAGCCTGGGAAAGCTTCTAAAAATAAAATAGAGTTGTTATTTTGCCCTATTTAAGTGCCCACTGTATAGTTTAGGTGCCAAATGTTAGGAAATATAGGGGGGAAGTAGGGTACCCCCAAAAAAATTACAATCTTTTTCAGCCTATCACCCTTAAAAAAGGAAAAGACTCCAGCGTTTTTTGGGACTTAGAAAAATTTTAAACTTTTTTTGAAGCAATCCCTATCTACTCTATTGCACTTCGCCTGGTCTGTGGTGGTGAAGGCAAGTCTGGCGCAAGAGGTAACGTTCAGTAAAATGCGCAAGTTAGTGAATTATTGTAGTTACGTCCCTTCGCCATAGCGAAACTTCGCCTGGCGTAAGGGTGCGAAGTAGCGCTAGAGTAGGTCCGCTTCGCTAGCGAATTTACACCAGCGCTAGCATTAGCAGCTTCGCATTTTAGTGAATTTGCCCAATAGTCTGATCTGTATGTAGAAGTTGCAGAGCTTGCAGAAATGTTGCCCTCTAATAGCAAGTTCACTTACATCTGCTTCTTTTAGGAACAGTTTGCCCTCATCCAAAATTATGCAGCTAGTTATAAATGAATAGATGAATACATAAAAACAAGTAGAGTTTACTTCACTGCTAGAAAGTGAGGATTACATGTGAAATTGTTCTTCACCAATATGTGAATTTAAGAGAAGCTGTTTATGTTTTTAATTTAACCATTTCAATGTCTTATCTTTTTAGCAGCAACAATTAGCAGCACAGCAGCTTGTCTTCCAACAGCAGCTCCTTCAGATGCAACAACTGCAGCAGCAACAACATCTGCTCAACCTTCAACGGCAGGGACTTATATCCATCCCGCCTAGCCAATCTGCTCTTCCAGTCCAGTCTCTACCACAAGGTACTATCATCATTTAGCTATATTCATCGTGTAGGAATATACCAGTTCCTATACTAATTAACTGTACATCTTAAGATCACTATATCCTTGGATATTATGTTTCTTCAATAAATCAACAAAGCCCCTCTTAAAGGCATTAATAAAATCTGTGATCACAACATCTCCTAGCAGGGCATTCCACAACCTCACTGCCCTTATCATAAAGAACCACCAACAGTTCTGTTCCTTTGCTATCTGTCTATAATGTCCTCTAATGTACTTGTACATAGAAATCATGCCTCCTGGCAAGTGTCTTTTCCCCAGAGTAAACAACCCCAACTTTGACAGTCCCCCCTTATAGTTTAACTCCCCCATCCCTCCTACCATCTTTGTTTTAGCATCCTTTATTAAAGGACCTCAGAGTGATTTCCAATATCTTTAATAGTAGGCACATTATGACAATTATGTATTTTACAGGATGTGTGTGGCTTTGTGCATTATAAACTGCAGTTTATTAGGTAACACATTATGAGAGTCTATAGTTATATGAATGATTTTTGTGTATTATCATTTCAGTTACCTGCAGACTTTCTTAAAAGTTACTTAGTACTATACAGTACAATATGTTTATGTGTACATTTCACCAGTTTGATTTTCACTTCCTTATATACAGTATAAAAATAATCTTATTTTAGTTGAATGAATGTGCAATACTAACCGCAATGAGTAATTAAATAAAAAGTCCTAAGTTTGCCCACATCTAGTAAACCATAGCAACCAAATAGGTGTTGGTTTTTAGCAGCTGAACAGTAAATGATACCTGCTGGTTGGTTGCTATGAGTTATTAGACATGTAGTAAACGTAAGACTATTTATTACATTATTTTCCATATGCAGTAGAAATGGCTTTTGTTCAGCCTGTACTGAAATGATTGGAATTATAAAATTCAAATAGGTACTTCTGGAAATACAGACAAAAATATTACAGAAACTGGCTGATTTTGCTCTTTATTTAATTTTACAGCTGGTTTGAGCCCTGCTGAAATTCAGCAGCTATGGAAAGAAGTGACTGGAGTTCACAGTATGGAAGATAATGGCATTAAACATGGAGGGCTAGACCTCACTACTAACATTTCCTCTTCTACTACCTCCACCACCACTTCCAAAGCATCCCCACCAATAACACACCATTCTTTATTGAATGGACAGGCATCAGTACTGAGTGCAAGAAGAGACAGGTAATACTTTTTGTGCCTTACTTGGCTGGTCTGTCTTTTTCATGGGAACTAAGCACTTGTTTGAGAAACCTGATATAATTAGATACAGTGAATGTTCATTTGTTATGTTTTTTTATGTTGCTATGAGAAGTTATGTAAGTGAAGATAAGATTGCCATTGTTTTGGTTTGTGTTCAATTATAAAAATCAGTACTTATATAACAGTTCTGCGGAAATAACATATATCTTACAGCAAACAGCCAATGCTGTTCACACGATGCTGTTTAATCAAATAAATGCATTCTTTCAAATACAACAGCATCTAATTATACAGCAGGCATGGATAGCTTTTTTGTTAATAAAGTAGCTTTTAATAGCATACTGTACAATGTGGCTTGTAATCAGTATATGTCAATAAAGCTATGGCTCTGTTCTGTTAACATGCAACTGACAATTGGTCAAAGCAGCAATACAAGGTTTTCTATTTTATATATCAACCAATGCTAAGGGGCAGATTTATTAAGTGTGAAATTAGAGCTCGCCACAGAAAAACTCAGTTTTTTCTATTCGGGCCTCTGGGATTTTGCATTTCTATGGTGCACTCTAAGGGGGTTATTTACTAAACTCTGAATGCCAAAAAAAACACGAAAAATTCATGTTTTTATTATAAATCCGAATTTTTAGTGAATAAAAATCACAAATTTTTTATAAAGTCCGAATCTGAAAATATGGCATCTCAGGCTTGACATGGTTGCATATAAGTCAATTGGAGAAGTCCCAAAGATTTTTTGATCTGCGCTGGTTTTCGTGCAATAATCCAACGTTTTCGGGGGATTTGGGCAAGAATCCAAAAATATTCATTTTTCGGGAGGAAATTCTGAAAAATTCTTAAAGTTCATATTTTCGTGAAAGTGTATTAATAAATAAGGCAAAAAAACCCTTGCGGATTTGGTCTGAGTTTTTTTCAGAAAATATTGAGATAAATTCGGACTTTGATAAATAACCCCCTAACTTTCGCCCATTGATAAATATACTTCTAAAAATTCCATAGAAATGAATAGAAAGTAGGTGAGTTTTTCCGTTGTGAGCTCCTGCCCCTAACTATGTATATTGCTTTTTCTGTAGAATGATGTCAATGACCAGTTTTCCTCTTGGAAGCCACAATTTTACTCCACATGAGTATAACCTACAGTTTTTTTTAGAAACTAAGATGTAAAGCTTAGCCTTCACTTACTTTTTGATACACCACTTTTCTAATATGTGGACAGAAAGCTTCTTTTGTTAACCCCTAATTAGTACCCACTAAGACAAGTGATCTTAAACAGTGACCAGTAAATGCTAACTCCTTATATTATACTTCCCTATTTCAATTTTGCACTTACATTCCCATCATTTTTTATTCAATGCATTTTAGCTTGCACAAGGTATTGTAGCGGCTTAATGCTTGCCTCTAAAAACTATCCCTATTTGACTAGACAGCACTGATTTGTGGGCACGAAAAGCAGTTCGATTTTTCATCTGAAAAACATTTTTCACTGGAAGTGTAAAAATAAAATGCTTCCCTAACTCCAACTAATTTCGTTATATCACTATTATTACAGGGTGGCATCACATACAAGAATTATACATACATACTACTTTTGGATGGGGGCTGCATGGTATAAGGGTAAACGTAAGAAAGATCATTCCCAATCCAAATATTCTTTGATTCCATCCACATATATAAAAGAAAACTTAAATTTGAGTTTAGTCTTCTACAGCGTGGACAACAAAATCTGCACGTTGCATATGTTTTACCACCAGGGATTTACATTATTCCCAGTGACAAGGTAACTTTGGACAGTGACTCCCTTGCTGGAGAAGATTAACCAAAGGTGATAAAATGCCCCGTCTGCCAATACCCTAAAGCACAAAATATGGGGCATGGGTTCTTGACAACAACAAACTAAAAGTTCAGGTTGATAAATGAAGATATTATTAAGCTCTGAAAGGTATATGACAAAGCATAAATTTTACTAAAAATTAAACATTTATTTGCAAGAATGTCATTAGCAATTCTGTATTTCATTACACAATAACACGATTACTTGATATTGCAATTGTATATTTTTATTCAGTTGTATTGCGCATAAATGTCTTTTTATGTTTAAGTAACTGAAAAGAATATTGCCCATGTAGAATTTAAAATATAAAAAAGAATCAGTTTTAATATTAAAAAATGTGATACTATGTTTTATATTTTATATCATTATTTATCTTTATTCATTCTGTGTTAAAGCATACTGTATGTAACTGCTTGAAACCATGATGTAATTTCCTAACTGAGGAAACAGCATTTTAAAGTGTTCTCAAACTTGTAAGCTCAGTACTGCAATAGAGGTCAAATGTCAAAATTACTATGCAGTGTTGTATAGTCATTTTTTTAATCCTTTATTAGAAGTCATCTTTGGCTCTATTTCTCCTCTAATTGGAACATCATCCTTCCTTGGCAGTTGAACTATTCAATCGAACGATTACATTTTTCTGACTGCTCTGAGCTGAATTGACCTGTTTTGACCTGTTTGTCAGTGATCGTAACCTGACAGGCGCTAGCAGCCTCCAACGATTATGGCTTTTGAGATTAATCTGATGCTATGTTCTTTTTATTACAGCTCATCACATGAGGAGACTGGAGCTTCACATACTCTTTATGGCCATGGTGTCTGTAAGTGGCCAGGCTGTGAAAATATTTGTGAAGATTTTGGACAGTTTTTAAAGTAAGTTACTGCATAAACTTCGCACACTGCTGATCTTAATCTATACATGATAAATATGAATCTTTAGCTTACAGTAAGCAGTAACATAAAGATGAATTTGAAATAATTATGTAGACTCCAAATTTTAAAAGTTCTAGAGCAGTGTATACAACCATCTTTGAACTAGCTAGAGTCAAAGGATTGGAATACCTTTTTTTGCAGCAAGATTAGCCAGTCTGGCTGAGAGTACTTGGAGTTGCATGTCTCTGTCCATATCCCCTTACAGATTTATGATTACTTTATGACCATCTACAATATATGTTTCATTCAGATCCCCGTGCACCACTGTAGCATTCTTTTTGTAGTTTACTACTGTGTCTCTTCAATCCTCAGAATCTTCAATTCTCATAACAATCCACAATATCAAAAACCTGATTGAGAGGGGAATTCCTAGGATTTATAGCAGACCATCTAGTTCTAAGACCCACCCAGTATGGGCCAAAGGCAGATATTTTTCATCTTCCAAACCTTTAGTTGTAAGCTCAAAGGGGGGTAAAGCAATAGTGTGCTGCTGTATTATAGGGATATTAGAGTGTTCCTTTTGTTTTGTTTTTGTTTGTTCATGTGTGCACATGTGCCTTTCTCTTATACTGATTTAAATAACCATTTGCATTTGTAAACATCAGAATAAATAGGACATTGCAATAAACATATATAAAACAGGAGGCCAGACCATTTTTATAGATGAGTAACTTCAGGCTGAAGATTTTGTGTTGTCATGGTGCGGTTAACAGGGTGAATGAACTGTTTCATGCTTCATCAACAATTAAGTTAATTAGCTTATTTGAAATGGCACTGCTTTGTTGCCAGGATGTTGGCAGGAACATCAAAAAGATTTGTTTACAAATGGAAGCCTTTCCTTGCGATGGAGGGCAGAGCCACCTTGACTAAAGAATGCAAAAGCTGTAAATGATAAATAGCAAAATGAGTTAAGTGCTTTTGTAAAACAATCGTATGAGATTTCAGGGGTTGCATATTATATTGTAAAGTTTCCTTCATTATCCATGTATTTTCCCAACCAGACTGTGCTGCAAAACTGGTATAAAAACACAATACAATTTTACCCTGGTGAGCATTATGCTGTTAGAAATTACAGGAATTGTGTTAGTATTACCACCAAGGAAGGACACCTCTATTATTTTTCTCCCATCCTAGTATTACCAAAAGGCTCCAACAAGCAACACTTTGTTCTGCTAGTCATTCTGGGCTCCTCCTATAGGCCATATTCTACTCTAGGCCTATGGGAAATTGTGCCACCCCCTGCCTAACATGACTGACAGAACCAGTTATCTGGGGGCTGCATAGTTCATCATGTCAGAGCCCTCTATTAACACTGGGGTGGGCTGCAGCTGGGGGAGATGTTGAAAATAATATTAGTGTGGCCCTTTTTTAGTAATGATGCTGACACAATAAGGGATTGAGTCAGTATCCCTTTAAATCAGGTATATGCTCAAAGACAATGAGCTTGAAGACTGCATTGGAATCTAAGTTGCCTCCTAAGTTGCCTAGTTATAGCTTTCTCTTGTGTTAGACTCTCTATACATAAACTCTTTGTAGATGCAACATTTTTGTAATGCCTAATGTTTAGATGAACTCCAAATCCAGCCCCTTTCACTTAAGGAGTCACATGAGCACAGTGGGGTCATTTATTTATAAAAGTGCATATTTATTTGCAAATGGTTGTGCTGCACATGCTTTTTCCTGAAGACTGCCTGTCTTTTTGGTTTTTAGCGAATTTGCATTGAGAATACATTTTCGCAAATAAGACGGGTGTTTGTGTGAGTGCACCCACTGTGCTAACTTAAATTCGCAATTTGCAAAACTGTTTTGCAAATATTTTCTAAAGTGTAGTAGGAGTCAGCACTCAGCAGCGGAAACCTTTTGCAACTGGGGTGCACGTCTCAGGCAGCCACTTCCACCTGAATACAAAACTCTATTTTCGCAGATAGACAGCACCACACGTTCAGTAATTTTTCTTTAAAAGCCTTTATTAGCAATTGGGCTTTTGTTGGACAGGAATACAGTGACGTTTCAGGCTAACAACAGCCTTTCCTCAAGCCTGCGGCAAATATTTTCTACCCCACCAAAGTTGTGGTGTTATTCAAATGACATATGTGATTTTTGACATATTTAAAAAGCTCTTATAGACAATCACATTGTGCACTGTGCCCAGGTGCATAAACTTGAGGTTAACAATGATTCACCATTCTCCATGTCCTACAAATGATCCAAATAACTCTGTAGTAACACTCTCAATTTCTTTTCCACAATTTTACAATAAAGCAGATTTTATTTTATGTATCCGTCATGCTCTAATGATCAACATAAAAGATTATGTTCAAACAAACCATGTACTTTGCATTCTTATAAACATATGCTGTATTGCTATGGTTTCAAAAAGGGCATCATGTTATTTCACTAGACATAAAATTACAATGCTAGTGTATTCAATATAACTTTGCTCTTTCATAAATCTTACACCTTCAAGCTTACACTTTAAAATCTAGAATACCATATTTAGTTCAGACATTTTAGATTATCAAAAGTTCTGCACTTATTTAAATTGCCGATTTAAATAGACCTGAAATCATTGTACCTTGAAATGCTCAAATGACAGTTTACCTCAGAGCTCATGTTAAAAGAGCAGTCTGGGCAAATGTATTTGAGGAGATTGATATAGAAAACACAATGGCTTTGATTCACTGGGTAATAATAGAAAGGATTTAGTGTGAAGTAAAGAATAACTTCAAGTAAATGGCTTTTAGTGATAAATAATGTCAAGTTTCTAACTATTAAAGTTGAAAGCATTAGCCTTTTTATCAGGTATTGACAAGAAAATGTAAAAGTATAACAAACAAAATCTTTGATAAGAACAAAACTACAGGTATGGGATATGTTATCTGAAATGCTTGTGTTTGTCTAGTGTGGAGTGCCATGATTTAAGTATTTATTATAGAAAGCAAATTAATAAAAAACTAAGGATTACTTTGTTTAAATAAAAAATATGGGGAATGGCATTGTCCTATTTAAGAACTTTCTGGAAAATAGACACCAGTGCACGATACACAGGGCCTACCCATATGTGGCCCAGTTTATCTGAACCTGCCAGTGATTTAAATTGTGTTTAAAAATCACGATTTTTATTTATTATGCAAAAAAGGGAAAAAAAAATCTCTAATGTAAAACTTTCACCTGCAAGCTTGCAATGTCACGTAAAAGTCAAAGGAAGCTGTCCTAGGCAAAATGTAAACTATTTATTTAATTTGAGTTTTTCTAATTTTTTTAACCTTGACGACCTTTAAAAATGAATGATGAATAAAATACGAATTCAAGGTATTTTTGCTTTTCTTTCACAATTTTATTCAATAGGCTTTTTTAATTCTGATATCTTAATAAATAAGGTACCATTCAGGGTTTTTTTTAATTTCAAGGTTATACACAGTCGAGAAAAATATGAAAATTACACAAATATGAATTTTGAATTAGGCCACCATGTGGATAGGAAATTTCAGACACCAAGAGGAGAATATTAATTTCTGCAGTTTACAGTGGTTTAAACTGCCTCATGGGTTCATTAGTACTGAATAAGATGCTAGGTGCTCCAAAGTTAGTCTTTGAGTTTATCTCTGCTTACAGCCACCCATATTTAATTGGCTTTTACAGTGTTAACTTTTTCATTAAGTCTATCTTGTGCTGTATTTTTACTGTAGTGGTGTAAATATGGCATCATTTATAATATGAAACCAGCCTTTTGATTTCATTTGAAGGATAAACTCCATCCTTGTTAATCCCAAGAGTCTAAATTAAATAATTGCGCTTATAGACTACAGCCAATTACTCTCAGACTTGACTATAATATCAGAGAAAGTGATATAATTGCAGGCGGTTGAACACTGTTATGCAGTGCTCTAGAAAACTCCAGTGGGTGCCAGTGAAACAGTAAAGAAGAATTCTATAGTAAGTGTTGCAAGGATTAGTAAAACAGGGAGAGAGCAAATCATTGTTGGCACATTAGCTATTGTGGCCTGCAAGAGGTACACTTAAGTAACCTTTAACAACATTCAGTCTGCTGGAAGACCTTCAATAATTACATGTAAAAAGTTATTGAAGATAATAAAACATGACTTGGTTGCAATCAAATCAATGTTAAGTAACAGTCAATGAAATAGGATCTGACATCTAACGTCTTGCATTTTAAATTCACTTCAAACCTTATCCACTAAGTGCTGAAAACACATGCAATATATTCTTGTGTAGAACACACACTTCCAATAGGATTAACCACAGAACAGAATACGAATGCATTGTAAAGCTTCCAGATGCCAACTAAAATAATAATATTTCTAATAGTCTAAAAACTTCCATTATCTGATTAGGCTGTTTAAAGGGTCACTATACATTTTTTTTTCTTTTGACTTTGTCTAATAGAGATATTTTGAGTTTATTGTCATATTCATATGCTTTCCCATCCCAGGTTCTGTGAAGATATTACTGGCTCAGCTTGCAATTTAATGTTGTTTAAAATGTCATAAAAATGTTTTAGCATCATTTGATGAATAAGTAGGTTGATTAGGATTAGGAAAGTCTGCCATAATCTATAAACCTATAAAGAACAATCATCAGGTATTATTAGAAAGTAATTCTCACATGGGAGTAAGGACGAATGGGATATTCATGATCACGTTCCTGAATATGATCACATACCAATAATGAATGATTAATAATCATTGCATTTAACTGTTTAACTGAAGGTAGATGGTAATGACTACTACTATTGCTACTTTCTGTGAAGGCCAGAACTAATGGGAAGTTTCAGAAAATTACATAGCCACTGGCTGTTGGACTACATTGGATTTTAAAATATTTAGGCTTCATCCTAGGCTTCCAAGGGGAAACCTATAAGGCACAGGTTGCCCAAATTAGTAGCCAGTTGTCTTTTATTTTCTAGCACAGATTAAACAATGAGAGCAAATATCTGATGGGTTGCTTTAGGTTATTAGACCTGGGCCAAGTGATTGCCCACAACAAGTATTGATCTTTAACAAAGATGTAGTTATGTAGCCTAGGCCTATGAGAGAAAGATAAAAAGACTTTTTAAATATTTTATATGTAGCTGCAAATATATACTATCCCTTTTTCCATCAAATCAATTTTTTTTTTGCTGGAGTTTTCAATTCAAAATAGTCTCTTTCAGTATCCATGCTCACACATACCAGTTTTCCTGAATGATATTTAAAGAAAAAAAAAAGAGTTCACAATTCAGAGTCTTCTTTGTTCTTCTCTATTTGTAGTTTTTATTAAATGTCTACTGAAAGAAAATGTTTATCATTTACAAACTGCGTACACGAGGCTAAGACCCAGCTTAGTCTTATGCAGTTTTTAAAGAATGCCAGTCAACCACATCATTTATTCCATTTTGAAAACAAAAATCAATATACCTATAAAGTGACCCATAAATTAGAGCTGGCTCACACAATGTTTGTTCTTGCTGGCTTTCTGAACGCACCCTTTGCATTTTCTCTTCACCTTTCTGTTTGAACTGCAGTCACAGTAAGAGACTCATTAGGGGACATTAAGGAGTGGATCTAACCAGAATTCCATAGCTTGCTTTGCTCTTATTAATGCATAGTAGAGCAGAATGCATTTAAATATTTCATAGACATTCAGTAATTTGTGTGTAATCGTCTTGTTAGCAGACCAGCAGAAATAGAGCAGGTCTGTGAAATGGTGTTAGTGATTGCATGGGTAATTTACAGACCTTTGGCATCAGGAAAAAAAGCATTCTTGTTGGCTTGTGGAAAGCTGTGAAATAGAACTAGCAATAAGTAAAAAAAAATGATAAAGGTTTTGTAATAAGCATCTTGAAGGATAACAACCCATTTAGTCCTTTAGAAGCAGCAATAATTCATGACATATGCAATATATCAAATACATAAGATAGCATTATGGAGCATTCATATGAAAAGGGTATTTGCAACATTAGTTCCAACTTCCTGTGAGGAACATGATTAAATGATTAATGAAATGTCCTTTTGCATATGCATTTTGAAACAGCAATTAGGTACTGAGTCAGAAATTTTCGAAATCCTCATTTTTCAATATTATCCTATTCCTGATTTATATATCATACAGAATTTTTAACAGCAATGCGTAGCACCTGAGACAGATATAAAGACATAAAAGAGAATATTTTTGACATGAAATAGTTTTACGTATTTAAATTCCTAATTTAATGTTCATGCTAAACCTATTTATTTAATCCTCCTGCATTTCATTTGTATCCTTCACCATTTCTGCATGTTGATTGGCATAATTAAGTAGAGGAATGAATAGGCTCTATTATTTTACATATCACTGGTAAACAATAGCAAGGAACGGAGAAGGGAGATGTGGCAGAGGTATGTATGTGTTTTTCAAGTTCTCGGTAATCCACTGGAGGCTGTTCTATAAATGATCATTGAAGGGCTGCAAGCTAGCCTATAATTACAGGAAAGAAAGTGGCAGCTCTGGCATTTCATAACTATGTGTCCTCGAAAAGAGCTTTGTGAGTTTGTCACCAATGATAATTTAGATAGAGG
The DNA here is from genome assembly GCF_017654675.1 of Xenopus laevis. Classification (NCBI taxonomy): domain Eukaryota; kingdom Metazoa; phylum Chordata; class Amphibia; order Anura; family Pipidae; genus Xenopus; species Xenopus laevis. Next base: position 73,982,494 of record NC_054375.1, read on the forward strand.
CTCATTACTGAACATCACAACACTTTAAAAACCTTTCGCCTTCATGCAGGAGAATAAAGGACTATTTTAATGGCAAGGTTCTTTTGTGTTCCTCTGAAAAATTCAATCAAGACAAAACCTCACTGACTATTATTGTACTCTACAGTCTCTCTATTATAATGAAAGCAGCACAGATAAACTGAATATGAAGACTTGAGCAGTTCAACGCAAACATGGTTTTGTTTTTCAAATGTATAACACAAGTGTAATGCTAACATACAAACATTTTCTGAGCATGTTTGTACCTGCAGTCACATTTGTTTGATTTTTATGGTGTGTATTGGCCATTTGTGTTTAATAATATATAAAAAATTGAAGGACAAAGCTACACTAAACTTAGTTTTGCAATTTGATACTGGTAATGTGTGTATGTGTGTGTGTGTTTGTTTAGAAGATAATCAGAGATTGCACAGTAATTGCTGAAGTTAAACCTGATACTATAGCTAAACAATTGTACATTTATTTGTACATTGATATGTGTGCTATATATATATATATCTATATATTTACATTTTTATACAATAAAAAATGAAACTTTACTATTACCTTTTTAGCAATTAATCTGTTAGTGAGCATTATGCCTTTATCACTCATTTGTGGGGATAGATGTGTTACTAGACGAGTGCATATTAATTCATATTTTCAAATGCAGTGCAGCATGCATTAAAAGAGATGATTATAAAATAAGCAGGACACAATATATGCAAAAGACTCTTCTGTAATCAGCTGTAATATCCTTATGTTTAAGACTCACACATTTTGCGGTTTAAGAATCTCATTTTAATTCAAATTCACATTTAAATATCAGAGGAAGAATACATTTAACATTTGTACAATTACAAAAAAGCTTGCAGTATATTTATAGAGATGGAGTTATGAGGAATAGTCTAGCATTTTTGAATAATACTAGAGGCAGATATATGGTTACACACGTCATTTTGGAGGACATCATGGGATAAGATGCAACATAAGCTTACTTTCTTTATAGCATTATGACATATATCTCTATCCATACCATATCTTTATAAGACTAGTTTCAACCATGCTGCAACCCTTGACTCAAGACTAAAGTTGCTGCCTGAAATGTAGTTCTAAAAATTACTTTTGCACGATCGGAGTAAATGTGATGTAAGTTTTAAATATGATAGTTTAGTGGTGAATCCACCAGGCAAAGATATAGATTTCGATGGGGATAGAGTCTTGTCTTCAGGAGTTAGTTCTTCTATGTTGGGCCAATGGTTTACTGAATGGTTGATTAATCTCTTCAGTGTATAGAAATGTGCACTCTTCACTACACTGGAGAGCATATACCACATTGCTTTGCTTCTATGTAGTTGTTGGATCTGTTGGGAACACAGGAATGCAGTGTTGGTTATAAATTCTGATATTCCAGTTACATATAAATCGACTTTGTTATTTCATCTGCTATGTGCCTACCCTCTGTGCGTCGGTCTGGAATTCCTGCTTAACCTAGATGCTGTTTTGACAGGGCCTAGTCTGGGTATATTCATGCTTTCAAAGCTCATTTGAGATGTGTGTTGAGATGCCTAGCCTAGCATGAAATACAGATCTTGCACTCCGTACATAGCACTTAAAGGACCAGTAGCACCAAAAAATTAAAGTGTTTTAAAGTAATAAAAATATAATGCAGTGTTGCCCTGCACTGGTAAAACTGATGTGGTTGCTTCAGAAACACTACTATCGTTCATATAAAAAAAGCAGTTGCAATGGAGGAAATTGAAAAAAGTCTATATGGCACAGGATAAATAGTGGATAATAAATAACATTATGTTCTACAGGGCTTATCTGCTGTGTAACATGAGCTTTTTCTACTTTGAATAGCTGCCCCATGGCTACACAGCAGCTTATTAATATAAACAATAGTAGTGTTTCTGAAGCAAATACAGCGGTTTTAACAGTGCAGGGCAATATTGAATTATATAATTATTACGTTAAAACAATTTCATTTTTTGATGTTACTGGTCCTTTAAGCCATTTCAGAGAGTCATGGCTTGTCAGTACAGCTGGGAAGTGGAACAACTTGGAGTGATTTTGAAAAACTCCTCCATTTCTAGTGATAGTGACAGATTCCTATGACTTAGACTATCCAATCTATTGGATTTTTCAGTAATCAAAGACAGTAACTTGAATTCCATCCTATTCTTAATTTGTTGTCCCCATATCCAACCTTAATGATTAGTATGGCCTATCTATTATATTAAATCTGCATTCATTATATGATCACATAAAGAAAAACAAATGACCACACCCTACAAATTCACTAGCACATGTGTGTTCCTACTCATGCACTTCCAATAAATACAGAGCACAGATGGAGGTATAATGTTGGCAGTTTTGCCCAGATACCTTTATTTAAATATTTGATTTATATGAGTCATGTGTATTATAGCCTGTTTATCATATATGTTTTGGGATGTGGAATGTGTGCAGATTATGATAAAGGGGTACTTCCTTTATCACTTCAGATATGTCTGTCTAAATTTATTTTAATTTATATTGTGCTACCATGTTATAAAAAATAACCATAACAGTCTGTGAATACATTTTTTTATTTTATTGCTCTTTTTCAGGCACCTTAACAATGAGCATGCTTTAGATGACAGAAGTACTGCTCAATGTCGAGTCCAAATGCAAGTGGTTCAGCAACTGGAAATCCAGGTTTGTCACCTGTGTTCATCTAGGATGACATTGTCACTGCCCTGTGGATCCTGTTAGAAAATGACTCAACTTTATGATTGTATGCATATTTACTTTTTAAAGGAGAATTAAACCGTTTCCAAAAAAACACTACCCCCCCACCCCAAATAGATCCCCCTCCCTCTCCCCCCCAGCATAGATCCCCCCAGGGAAATGCCCCTAACTTTATACTTATCCCTCGGTGCAGATTCAGGTACCGAAGTTCCACTCAGCCATCTTCTGGGTCTTTGTGTATTCTTCCAGCGCTTCACCAATTTCCATCCATTTCAGTACATGCGCAATTGTCGCAAACCAGCAAATTGCTCCTACTGTCTCCAACTCAGCTTACTGAAGACCCAGAAGATGGCTGCGTGGAACTCTGGTGCCTGAATCTGCCCCGAGGGGTAAGTATAAAGTATGGGGCATTTACCAGTTGAATTCTCCTTTAAATGCTTTTTTTTTTAAAAAAATATAGTGAATTAAAGGATTCTTCTGGTTGAGTTGTCTACATAAAAGAGAATGCCTCACTAACCAGCTTAGGGTAAACGTTGTGCTTATACTTAAAGTCCCGTGGTTATGTGCTTCATTAAATTTGACTGCCAATAGAAAATACCCAATTTCTCAACACAGTTTTGCATGATTTGTAAACAAAGAAACAGAATATTGAGTGTCCACAACTATGTCATTTATAGCCAATTTAATCTAAATTCAGTACCCCGATATATTAAAGGACTTAGGAAGATCTGAAGAAGAGTTATTGTAGATAGGTTGAAAGAGTATGCTTAAAAAGGTGTGCACCTGTGTCAGATAAGTCAACGTACAATCATCACAGTCACAGAATAGCTAAATGATTCTTGACATCCAGTAAACAGAATAGTACTGGACATTTGTTCATTTAGATGCAGAAATGGACTAGGTAGTCATTATTTAATTTCCCAACAAGGGGTTTTGCTTATTTTGTTAATTTTTCTTATTTTTTTAATTTATAGGTGGTTTATTAGTGTGCTTCCTAATAATATATATATATAAAAATATGTATTTGACTATATATATATATATATATATATATATATAAAATATCTATAGCTGCTACAAGAAGGTCCACACTCTCAGGACTCAGTCATCAGATTTCTATAAGTCCTGAGAGTGTGGTCCTTCTTGTAGTAGTTATGGATAAATTATTGACACTGCACCCAGGCAAATCCAAGCAACTTTATCGAGAGTGCTGGCAACCCTTGGACTTAGTGCATTTTTATTGTATTATGTGATAATGAAGGCAAGAGCTATTAGAGAAATGAAACACAGGTTTGATGGTAATTTTCTCAAGGGAAATTTCGAGTGATGGCCACAAGCCACTTCTTGTTATGGTGAAAAGGGGTGTAAATCTGTTATAGCACCAGAAAATATTATATCTTTAAAATGGTATTTAAAAAGGCCATCCACCATTTTTCATATACAATAGTTTCAATTATAGTTCACAAAGTTTCACCTCCATGGCCAACATGCTCTGACGGTATGCTCACTTCTAATAAGACCCAATACAATGCCGATGCTGTCCAGTGTCAGTGGTTATCATTTCACACTGCCTGATCCTTGTCATTTCAGTGAATGAGATTGATGATGGCAGAATACACAGGTCATTAACTGGACCTCAGTGAAAAAGGATGTGATGTAAAACACTATGGTCATATTTAGTTTTCAGCACCTTTCACCCTTTTGTAGCCATTAATGCCAAGGCTAACTGTCAACACTTTCCACTATGAGCCTTTTAATATATATTGTAAGATATTACTGGCAATGAAAAAAAACAATAAAGTGATAGTGACATCTGCATTGTTATTGACAAATAAGCAAATTTGTTTTCTCTGACCTCTCCATGTAAGCTCTAAACAACCAGTGCTGCATTTTCTCCTACATTTCTAACTCAGCCATTTATGTGCGGCAGTCATTAGATGGAGACAGGCTCTATGATGTATCAGTGTTATAAAATAGCTATATCTGTCATTTCTAAAATGCTTCTGATTTACTCTCGCTTAACAGCTTTCTAAAGAACGTGAGCGTCTTCAGGCAATGATGACCCACTTGCACATGCGACCCTCAGAGCCCAAGCCATCTCCAAAACCTGTAAGTGCATATTGCTTTATAAACAGTAAATAGGTCTCCAAATGTAACTGACTAAGAAAATGAACAATCTTGTGCCAGCCTGAAAACAATGAGTGTGATGAAAAATATTGCCATAAAATGGATGTAAAATGCAATCGCTTGTCAAATTGTATGTTTCTTTGAAAGTAATGCTATCTTTAACAAAATCTATCCAATCTACACCGCAGGTGACACTAAACAAACTACATCTCTTAGAGCACAAATCATTGCCTTCAAAGTGAGGCAGACTATCTCAGCGTGATAGTTTTACTGTTTCCAGCGCCTATGTATTTTGTGCATGAACTAGCTTATTGCGCTATGATGAAACAAAAATGTATTGGGTACATTCAATGGTTATAAAATACTCTCAGGAACTAGATTATATTGCATTGAATCTAATCGGCTTAATGTAGTGCAGGAAGACACCTCAGCCAGATTTTGATACTGTCACTTTGCAGCCTCTCAACAGAAACCTCAGAAACAAATATACGATAAAAACACATTTTTAATGTGAAACTTTGATTACATTTGCCCGATTGACAAAACTATTAATTGTACCAATTTTTAACCAATGCAATCTTTGAAAAGAAATACATTTGCCTAAATTAAATATAATCACCAAATAGCAATCAATATATATATATTTTAAAATAAGTTAACATTTGGTATTTTAAAAGATAATTGCATGGAATTAACCTACTAGTGTCCTTTCTTTAAGGAGAGAACAAACAGGATGTTTATTTTCTATGATTTATATATACAAATATGTGTTTTTTAATAGATTACCATAGCACAGTTATGTAGATAACCAGGAGATGAAATAATTGTCTCATAAATCCATCAGGAATCTGCAGCTTGTTCTTTTCCAATTAATTATTCAATCAGTGATTTTTTTTTTAACTCCAGCAGCATGGTTACATCTACACTAATAAAGAATTTTCAGCCTATAATCCAAAACAGAACCTGAATGAATAAAGTAATTGAAGTATTACATTACATGAACCACACATAAAGGATTGCTAATTGTGTTTGATGGTGAGCAATTAATACAGAATCTAAGATGAACAATTTAAAATGAAACCACAGTTTAAAGATCCCACTGGAACTGGATATCTGAAGCAAAGTGGTGAATTGAATGGCAGAACTTAAAAACTCATCTCTGAAAAAAAAAGATAAAAATGTACACACTGTACAAAAAAAATCACAACTGATACGATAGAATGGATTTATGATTTTATGTGCAGTGACTCAGTTGAGACAGCCCACGTATTTGATAAATATTAATAGCATGAATTTATTACCAGAGAGGAATGAGCTCTGTTGGTTCATCACTGCACCCTTAACAGCTATCAGTCCAAGTACACAAGGTGCAACTGCACTATTATATGACCCCATTTTCTCTGAATAGTACTTCATTAAACAGTACCTTTTGGCCATGCTAAGGATGGCTGAAAATCAAAGTTATCAATGCTGCAAGTCCTGAATAATGAGTTTTACCCAACCTTGAATATATTCAGATGAGCTAAGATGGTTAAATGTTCATCTTAGCTTTTACATGCTTTCTCTTATTTAATACCACACTTCTTTTTATCATTTTCTGCTTGTACACCTACAAACCTCCTCTACTTGTTATTTCTGCATGCTAAATGCATTCACTGAAACAGGGTAAACATATTTACCTTCCTGCAGTTTATTATGCTTTCTTATATCTCCTGCCTAAATCTGCCTATTTTATTTCACTTTTTAAAGAAAATAGCTTTGTGCACGAATGTCAGACCAGCCATAGTTTGAGAGCAGGCAATATTAAATTCTGATACAGAAAATATTACAACAAATACTAATAATAATAATAATACAGATTTTTGATCAGTAATATTAAATGTATTATTGTAGACAGAGTTCCAGATTGTGTGTTTTATAAAAAATAAACTTTAAATGTAACCAGTCATTGTATTGAATAAGATATTTACCAGCAGGAACTTTAGCTGTGAAAGTTACTTTTCAAAATTATTATCTCTTTTATCCATTTTTCATAAAGTTTGACACATTATAAAGTGCATTAAATCATCTTATTTCAGCCATTTACTGTACATCAAACAGATGAAATTATGGGTTTTTTTAGTAGCACATTGAACTATAAGTATAATGTAGTGACACTTAGGGGCAGATTTATCGAGGGCCAAATTTCAAGTTTATGGCAGTTTGTAAAAACTCCCATCAAAACTCAAAATTAAAAAAAAAATGACCAATTGAAATTCATTAAAAAAAATGTAAAAAAAATGGGTGAATTGGATCGAGCTGAAAACTCGAATCAAATTAGAATCAAATTTGTTCGATTCGAGTTTTTTCTCCAAAAGAAAATTTTTCTTTTTCTACCAAACGACTCCAAATTGATTGTAGATAATCCCCAATAGGCTAAAACACCAATTTGGCAGGTTTTAGATGGCAAATAGTCAAATTTGAATTTATAAAAGGGACATTACATGATATATTTCGAAATTCGAATTTAGATTTTTTTTTAATTCAAATCGAATTTTGACTATTGCCCCCTAAACTGTATAGATAGAGGGATTCATATAAAACAGACCTAACTAAGCTTGTTCCTTTAGACACCCCGCATCACCAAAAATGTAACTATTTATGCCCCCTGTAGCCTTGCAGCAATAAATAATATAATTTCCCAAGCTGGGCAAGGTATTTCTTTTATTTCTGCTGTACCAGACAACATCAGATCTTTATGTTAAGTTATGTTTGCACTTTTGTTCTAATTAGATTTTAAACATGCAGTTAAGATATAAATTTGCCTGCAGTTCTAGAGCTCATGAAAGATGGTCTAGTCTTTGTGAACAAGCATGTACAATTGGTTTTCTAAATGCATGAAGTACAGCATTTAGTAATATCATCTCAGCCTTTTTATGTACGTAACAAAGAATTCCCATCTCAGCCTGCCAGCTTTGAGTGGGAGCTGAATAACAGTTTGCGGTTTATTGGGAACAGATGCACTTGGGGATGCCTTCAGGGTGCCAGTCGTTATTATTAAACTGCTAATGTGCTTCTTCTGGCTGCTTCCCAAGAAAGAGGAACAATTAGCTGGCATATGTTAATTTTTGTTTCCCTAACAAATCTCTCCACTGACTAAATGTGTAAAACAAATCCACAAAGAAAGATCAATCAATGCTGTACACACCATAGCTCCCTATTAAAAATAACTGTGTTGCAAAAAGAGAATTTGGGATTTAAAGGGGCACATGTTACTAAACTGCATACAGTAAGAGACGCTGGTAATTTCAGCTTGAAATCTAAAGCATTTTGCAGACAGGATATGCAAGGTAGTGTGTATGACAAGCTTGATTTTTTTAACACTTTGCTGCATTCAGAAAGAGACATGCCCCGTCAAAAGGGTTAAATAACGATATGAATTAAATTTACCAGCACATTATCTCTCATGAATATGATTTAAATGATGGCTTTAATCATTGCATGTGTTGCACTGCTTCTAAATTTTGCTAATTGGATGCTATTTATGGCCACAGAGGTGTGGTAGAGGTGATGAGGTTTTTTGATAATGAGTTAGAGTGGCTCGCAGAGGGGATTCATGGAGGACAGATTTAAAAACTGCTCGCATATATTCTCACCTAGTTTACGTTTTTTTCCCTACCCTGACACCCGCTTTCCTGGGTACATCAGCATTAAGTGACACTGTAATCATAAATTGAAAATGATACTTCCAGAGGAATTGGCAAACTTGACATTTCATTATATTTGTTAACACATGCCACAAATGATTGTTACTGAGGAAATTCCATTTTCCTCTCCCCATCTCCAATCAGATTTAATTTGAAAAATTTCAGCCTCCTCTGGCTAATTTGCAATTAAGACAATTTTGTTTGAATATGTAGTAATGTCATTACCATTCCACCAAATTAGCAAGGAGACTAAAAGGTCAGTGTAGAATTTTCCAGCTGGTTGGAGCTTCTCATCTGAGATTTAAGACTTAGAACAAACACTATGCCAGAACTCAATTTAAACTTCTTTAGGTTATTTTTAACTTAAAGTTTCAAATTGTAATGGGTTACAGATCTCCTATGCAATTTAGAGATTAGTGATGGGCGAATTTGCGCCGTTTCGCTTCGCCGAAAAATTCGCGAAACGGCGCCGGCGTCTCGTTTTTGACGCCGGCGTCCGTTTTTTCGGAAAATGTTTTTTTGACGCCGGCGAATTTTTGCCGCGAATTTTCGCGGGCGTTTCGCGAATTTATTCGCCCATCACTATTAGAGATCATTTGGAACTGGTAAACAATGTACAATTCAGTGTTTTGTGACTTGCAGTACATATTTCTCTGATAGCAGTGCAGACTTGTTTTGTTTTTCCTAAACTGGCAACTTTACAATCTCTCTGAATAATTTTATATTTTTGTAATACAGCAATAGGTGGTCAGGAGCAGCTTTTTTTTTATGGGGTAGAATAAGTGAATATCTTTTCAAACAAAATATGTACACAAATGAAATCAAATAGCTCCCTGTGGGGCAAGTTACAGGAATAAGCAGCAATTGATGTATGTTACTATCATGACGTTCCATTTTCCATGACATTAAAGGGCCAGGAGGGCCAATAAGGACAAAAGTGATTGCTTGCATTTCAGATTGTAATGGTTAGCCACTGGGATGTGTTGTGCATATGCATGTGTTTGTCCATAAAAAAAGACACATGAATAACATAATATGGATATGAGATTCTTTATCCAGAAAGCCTTGAACCTGAAGTTTTTTTTGGTAATGTAGAGCACCATTCCATAAGGAATTCATGGTTAATGGAGCTATAAACATATGGCAGTTATTTTACACCCCTTATAAGGGTAGAACTAGACAAGCAATCGCTTCCGACTTGACGCCTTCATTTTGGTGCAGCATGTCGGATCAGTCAGAATCCCTTCCAAAATGCTTGTCTAGTTCTTCTCCTATATATATATATAATAAATTATTTTAAGCCTATATTTGCACAACGTCCTCTGGTGTGCCCACAGCAACACCACTACAACTTCCCCCTGATTTATTAAACATGCCCAAGTTTTGCTCCCACACAGACAAATCCAACAGGAGTTGCATCAAACAAAATGTTCTTTAGGGGCCTGCTTTATAACTTCAAGATTATTTCAGAGAATAAAACTGGATAATCATCTACTGATGATTATTACATTTGATTAATGAATACCCAGAAGTTTAGTTCATAATTTGCTATTTATGTATTTCAGTAAATGATTTGTTATTCATATATTAAAATAATTTTTCACAATAAAAGCTTAGCTTACCATTTAGCCATAATACACATTTAATAAAGTAATAATATTCAATATACTGTACCTTTACTTCTCCTTTTCTCTTCCCTGAACCAAAATGCTAGCATTGCTATTATGTATGTTGTATCTGCTAGAAATAAGTCATTTATGATGATTAACCTGGGTGAGCATGCAGACTTTTTAAAATAATCGACATCATTGACATAGAGGTGAGAAAAAGTCTGAGATTTGAATCTGAAGCTCCACCAGAAATCAATGCACCTTCATGGGATTTTTTATATGTATATGCAGTATTTATGCAATAACACAAACAAGCAAAACAACAAAGACAATTTGAAGGTGTATGTTACATGGTAATTATCTGGCATATTGTCTTGTTAAATTCTTGCTAACAGTTGTTCTGCACAGTGTAAGACTGGTACTGTATTTGCCCCTCTTATGTTATGTTTCAGATTACATATGGTAGGTAGATGTGTCTAATTTTTCAAATCATATTGTATTTTGACAGTTAAACCTGGTGTCTACTGTTACCATGTCTAAGAATATGTTGGAGACATCTCCTCAGAGTTTACCTCAGACCCCCACAACACCAACAGCCCCCGTTACTCCACTTGCCCAGGGACCTTCTGTAATCACACCAGCCAGTGTACCCAATGTTGGAGCCATTCGAAGACGACACTCTGACAAATACAACATTCCCATGTCATCAGGTAGATAAATCATATATTCATGTTGCACCAACTGAGTGGGAAACTATTATGTATAGCCCTATTGGTAAAAAAGTAAATTGTTCCTATAAATGCATTTTCTTAGACAGACTGGGTGTGGTGTAGAGTTTTGCTCTTAACTGTTGAATACAAAAGGGACACATTAATACCATAATACAAATACGGGATTCATTTTCCAGAAAGCCTGAGACATGGGATTTTCCAGAGTCTGTTTCACACCATGTAAACAAAATATCCAGTAGGATTGTTTTGCCATTGACATGAAGTAAACGTGAACCAGTTAAAAATGAAAAATATTTCATTAGAAATGAACACTCTGGAAATGCCATTGTTTTATTTAGGGATATCCTGACTTTCCAGATAATAGATTCCATACTGTACCTGTATAAAGCATCTCTTTAAAACCCTGGATATATACAGTGTATTATGTATTGCTTAATACTACATTGTGAGGAGCAATTCTTTTAGAATTGTAAAAAATCATGTCATTTGAAGTGACTAATAAAGATGTCCTGTTTTTTTTTTTGTTATTTAAGAAATTGCTCCAAACTATGAGTTTTATAAGAATGCAGATGTTCGGCCTCCATTCACTTATGCAACCCTCATAAGGCAGGTAAGTATCGAAAAATTTGCCTCAATAAAAATGTATCATCGATTTAGGGATGGCACTGTCATATAGATGACAACTGGCCTAGTTAGTAAGTCTTTTTAATGTCAGTATATCTCTTGTCTCATTTCAGGCTATCATGGAATCAAGTGACAGGCAGTTAACACTTAATGAAATTTACAGCTGGTTTACACGGACATTTGCTTACTTCAGGCGTAATGCAGCGACTTGGAAGGTAACTTCTCCCGAGCATCCCTTGCATGTCTCACACACTGTTTGCTGCTAGCACAAGGACCATTTATTTACATGACATAAGAAGATTAGTATCTGCTTCCCCTCTTTTTAACCTGCCTCTTGAATGGAATGAATTCTCTCTCTCAAAATGACAAGTGAAAGAATAATTTTGCCTCTGATATCGTTTTCTAATTTGGTGCAATTAATAGCAGAGGCTTGGCAGAGAAATGAGGGCCTGACACACTAATTACAGTGTGAGCACTCAATCATCAACACCTTTGTTAGTCGCACTATATTACTTTTTCTCTTGCATATTATTGGCTAATTAGTTTGAAAAATGTCTGTTTGCCTTGTGCAACAAATGGAGACTGTAGGTTTTGTCTTGGTCTGTGCTTTTTGTACACATCATACCTCATCATAGCGACTGAATCTGCCACTGTATTGAGGGCCGTGGCTACTCAGCTGGAACTAAAAGAAAGTAAAGTGAATATTATCCTGTCAGGGCATAAATGCAGTTTATTTACTTAGACAAAAGGGTTCATCCATATCCCTGTCTAAACAACTTCATTGTCTGGTTCCAACAGGGTGCTAAAAAACATTAGCAGTGCGCATCTATTTCTGGTAGAGAGCAACGTCTGGAAAGATAAGGGTGCTCAGCACTGTCTAAGTGAACTGTTTTATTTTCATTTCTAAAAGCAGTCAGAAACATCAATTAGCCACAAGCCATTTCATACAAAAGGGAAAATGTTTGGTGCTGAGGAGAACAGAAGCAGCGGAGCCCTCATCAGCATACTAAGAATTTTCAACTGTGAGATATGCTAAAGTGAATTAATTTGGATTTAAAATGCAAATGAATCTGGCAGGCGATTACAGATATATGGGTGTGAAAGGTTTAGAATGCTATTCATTTACAGAATGTTTAGAAGTTATTAGTGGCTGTAAGGATGCAGTAAAATCATGTCAGTGTTTTATTTACTCGCTGCTTCCTGATCCTTATTTGTTTAGAGGAAATGCTCATTATGATCTGCACAAATATATTTCACGCTACACAATAGGTAATATTTATGTTGAAGATTTGCATTTTCTTTGTTACTTATTAGAGATTGTGCTGAATTTTCTGTCATTTGATTTACTGAAAGAAATTTAAAAAGAAATGAAAGGTGATTTAATATCTTAGCTTGGTCTCATCTCTACAGCTCGGGGATCCAGCAAAACTCATTCTGAACAGCTTATTAGTTCTAACTATATCGCATGCATAATAAAACTGCTCATTTGCTCATTAATATTAAAATTATCATATTCCGAGCCATGGGCATTAAGATCAATCAAATCCTTGGATTCCAGGTCAGATGCTAGATCTGCTTATGGTTTTTTTTTTTTTTTTTAAGAATTCTGCACTTAAAGCAAGCCAGAAGCTTGTCTTTGTGCAAATAAAAAAAAGAATCTTTATTGAAATTACTTTGTTTTATATTCAAGAAATAAGAATTAGGTCATTACTGAATTGACGTGATAGCACACAGTAAAGGAAGAAAAATATGTCAGATTAACACTTTGCTCAAAAATTATTTTTAGGTCTGCTAAGTGCTTTTTTTTCAACCCATAAACTGGTGAAATGTTGTATTACAAAAAAAGTGTTTAAGCTAGCTTTTAGTTAAGCAGAAAAAAATGCCACTACCTTTATTATTATCTTCTTTAACCAGTAGTCCAAAAATAATATATCTATGTATCTATCAATCTATCCTACCTTACAGCAATTGCAGCAAATCACCCATTCCCTAGTCACTAGTCAGATAACGTTAAACTGTAACTACAAAATGCCACCTAATAATACTGAATAAACAAACTCTGTCATTTCATTATTGTGAGATGAAAGAATGCCTTTGAGCTTATTTGCATAAAGCTTTGTGCAAAATTAACACTTGTCACTTGTAGCCTTTTTAGCATGTTAATACCTCAAGCAGGACTGGTTCCTTTGGACATTTCATCCATCCCCAAGTGCATGATCAGGGACATTGCAGAGCTGACCTAATTGTTCTGGCATTTTCAAAGATACTGTAATTTGTACAGATATTGCAATTTAGACCAGCTCAGTGAAAGGAAGGTTCTGACATAGCTATTATTAAAATAGCTTGAAAGGTTCACATAACAGGGTTCAAATAAGTCTTTTTTTATGTTCTGTACATGCTATAAGGTAACTGGAGTATATTTTAAATGCATGTCATCCAAATTACAAAGGATCCCTTATAGACAGACTGACTGAAGTCATTTTTTCTGCTATGTATCTTATTTAGAATGCAGTACGCCACAATCTTAGCCTACACAAATGTTTTGTTCGAGTGGAAAATGTTAAAGGGGCTGTGTGGACAGTAGATGAAGCAGAATACCAGAAAAGAAGGTCACAAAAGATTACAGGGTAAGTTAACATTGCATTCTTGAATTATAATAAACACAGAATGTACATATGTATATTTGACACCATTGTAATCTAACATTTGAAAGGATTTAGAAATTTCCAGATCTAATGCTTTTAATAGAGGAAGAGAGTCACTTGTTATGCCCAACAAATATAGATAGCAGAAATTTAGACTGCGGATTGTAACACTGTCACTAGTGATGGGCGAATAAATTCGGCTGGCGCAAATTCGCAGCAAATTTCCGTGTTTCGCTGCCGGAGAATCAATTCACAAAACTCCCACGAAAATTCGCTGGCGCCAAAGAATTTTGGACACGCATCTGAAAAGTCACTTGCGGCAAAAACGCTGTGCGTCAACACTATTCGGACGCCCATTGACTTTAACGCCAGCGTCAAAATTGACTCAAACGTCAACATTCATCACAAACTGTCACATTATGATATAATAAGAGTGATACATGTAAAACTAGCAACTGTATGGCTGTATTGGTGTTCAAATGCTGACTCTTTGGAGAGTCATGAGTTGAACAGAGTTGAAACTGGAAGCTATAATGCTCATTGTATATCATAACATGATTTGACAGAAGAACACAATGGAAAACCCATTTGTCTTGTTGCACTGGTTTGCAACTTTAAGTATGGTAGGACCAGCCTTAGTTGAATGTTTATATATTCCTATATCCCTATATATATCCCATCTTCAAGTGATGTATCTTTAAAGAGCCATCTCCTCAACCAAGCTTTTGGGTGGGGGCTGAGAACATGCAGTTCCTGCCATTATTGCTCCCTCTCCCAGACACCTGCTCTCATTTGTAACAGGTGGGGATGTTAATGTGACAGGAGGGTCTGGGGAAAGCAACTACTATACAGAAGACCTCTGGTCTGTGTAGTAGTGTTATATTAAGCTGAAACCATTTGTCACCAGTGGAAAAAGATATAAGAGTTACTTTGTATTGATGAATAAACATAGTAGGAAAGTGGCAGTCAGTACAGCTCTTTCAATAATGCCAGTTAAATGCCACAGTCACACCAGAAAATGCTACAGGTACTGTAGTGTATACCTAGGCCTGGATTTGTGGAAAGGCCACCTAGGCCCGGGCCTAGGGCAGCAGGATTTAAGGGGGGCGGCATGCTGCCCAACCACACCCACATTGGTTCAAAAGCACTGGGGATGCGCTGGAGACAATAATTTTTTAAATTTCCTGTGCACCAATCCCCATTGCTGCATGATGAAAATTTGCACAAATAAAGGGGAGGGGACAGGGGTGACGAACGTCAGTGGGCCTAGGGGCCCCCACTATGTAAATCCGGCCCTGTGTATACCTAATAATACTTACTAAGCATGATTAACAATGTGGCAAGATCCATTATTCTACATACTTGTTGATATCCTGCATATGCTCCAACACACGCTCCTCCATTCCAACTACAGAAAATATTTGCAGCACCTACTGTGCCTTAAACATTGGTTATGTTGTAAATATTTACATTCATGCCATACCAAAGCAAGTATTTGTATTAATTTGTTGAATTCATGCTTATTCTTCTGAAATACATTATTTAGAATTACACGTTGCCCTATTTTTACTAGAAGTGAAGTCGCATGAGGATGCTGGAATAATTTTGTCTGAGATACAGTCGTTTTGAATGCTGCTCCCTAGAGATAAAAATTAGAGCGCTAACCAGCTGTGCAATGAGCCCCTCTTGAATTTATTTTAATTTACACGTCTTTCTTGCAGCAGTCCAACATTGGTTAAAAACATACCAACCAGCTTAGGCTATGGTGCAGCTCTTAATGCAAGCCTGCAGGTAAGACTATGAGCTTTTAATCTTTGCTTTGTTTATAGAGAAACGCTGTTTTATTGTATGCCTCTTTTTCTACTTTAACAGTTCTATCAATACGATAAGTTAGATTGCTTAGAAGAGCCAGATGCACCGGCTCCATAGCTTATTGCTTTTGATGTGAAGTGGCAAGAAGGACACCCTGTGGCAAATTTAGGAACACTCATGTTTTCTTCAAATGAATAGCTAGAAGCATGTGCGAATATGGTTAAATGTGAATTAACCAGTTCACAGACAGATTCATGGTCTGTGCACCATGTTTATTAAATTTATTGTAAAGTTTCCAGACCCACTGAAACCTGAGCACTGCACTAAATTATTTCATAGATCACCGGTATAAAGAGGAAATAAAAAACATGCTAAGGCTTCATATAAGAGTGTGCTATATTGTTCTCTGTGTATGTTTAGTATTTGCAACAAATCATTAAACAATAAGACTATAGAATGCTAAATGAAGTATGCAGCCTAGCAACATACAATTGTTTCAAGAAGGTAATTTACAACATCAAATTCCCCTCTTTTTCCAAGGTAGTCTTTTAGAGTAGAACATTTCTTTTCATTTGCTGTCATTTCCAAGGACTAAAAACAATTAAATCAACAATATGTTAGCCTAGGCTACTTGTCCTATTCTCAATTGCCTATGGACAGAGCAGAGGAATAGAAGCTTTTTGAGCTTAAAATAAATGTTATTATATTAAATAATAATTGCATTTTTCACTTAAAATAACACTGTCTTTTTGTATTTAAAATTGAAATCACCTTTTCTTCCTCAAAGTTTATTTTATAGTGATGATAATAGATATTTATAGGTATGCCATAGATTTCAAGCACTGATAAGTACAGTAATAGATATGTTTGCTACACAAAGTTTGATCACAGTTATAAGTACTGCACTTGATTAAAAAAATATTAATTCAAATGCTGCATAAAAAAACCCTTTACCTGCATTGTATTTTGTTTCAGGCTGCATTGGCAGAAAGCAGTTTACCTTTGTTAAGTAACACAGGCTTGTTAAACAATGCATCCACTGGCTTACTGCAGGCAGTGCACGAAGACCTCAATGGTTCACTGGATCACATTGACAGCAATGGAAACAGCAGCGCCGGCTGCTCACCACAGCCACACATGTAAGTTATTTTTTTTAACTTGACTCCAGCAGTTCAGATATAAAATGGAGATTCCCAAAAGCCAGTTAGCTTATTTATTGGGGTAATGCCACATTACCCCAAACACACTTCTGTTCTTTTAGAAGTGCAGTCCTTCTAGAATGATGTCATACTTTTGAAGAAGGGGTCATTATGTGACCTGGGTTTAGAGTTGAAACCATACAGCTGCTTGTTCAGGGCCTTGTAAATGAGCAATTTAGTAGTATAGTATCTGTATGTAACTTGTTTCTTTCTTTTTATTTCTTAGTCTTTTGTTAATACATAGTTAATCTGGGTTACAAAAAACTTAAGTCCATCAAGTTCAATTTATTTGTACAAGACAAATGAGCCCAGAGTTTACTTACAGAGGTACAAGGCATACACAATGCCACACAGCAGGCTGAAACAGGTTACATTACACAGCAGAGACAGTGACTCCCATCAGGCAAGGTAGTCAGGTAGTACATTCATATTCTTTTGCAATATACCTCAAAGTGATCCGGCTCCCACCCAGTGGAGAGGTCAGGGAGAACACTTTTCTAATCCTAACACCCTATC
Organism: Xenopus laevis; assembly: GCF_017654675.1. Classification (NCBI taxonomy): domain Eukaryota; kingdom Metazoa; phylum Chordata; class Amphibia; order Anura; family Pipidae; genus Xenopus; species Xenopus laevis. Next base: position 74,000,195 of record NC_054375.1, read on the forward strand.
CACTGTGGCCCCTTCACTCTAGACAATTCAAAAGTCTTGGGAAGCTACTCCATACTACAATCCTCGATGGAGCTCCAACTGCTCTTACTATCTGTCCGCTCTACCTTACTCTCCTAGAGAGCCTATGACAGAACTAACCCTGTTTAGCTAACCTCATTCACGGGGTCCCTGCACCCCGACTTATACACTAGAGGACCCGGTCCCTCTAGGCACATTGCTTTTTTGGGTCTTGCTGTACCCAGGCTCCCCTGGGCACACCCAGCTGGATCAGAATCCAGCAGCCAAAGAGGAAGATCCACCCGTTCTCACTCACTATACCAGAGTGTGATAGGATGTGGTCACAGCGCCTCCTGGCCCATAGCATTGGACATGCAAATAATTAAGCTAGATACATGAGCTTTTCCCCAGTAACTAGGGAAAAGGAATAGGGAATTAAAGCCCTCGGGACACATTTAACCCTAGGGGTCCCTACACACACATATCTATACAGATTTATCTATACACTTACATATATAAATGTTATTCCCTTGTTGTTACATGCCATTACTAGCAAATTGTTCATGAATGAACAACCTAGTAAAGATAAGCTATAACATTAACAAAGCTAAGTGGCCTATTTATCAAGCAATATATTTTATAGCGTACATATAAAACTGCATTTCTCCTTGCGCATGATATTATGCATCAAGAACCCTGAAATCATTCATTTAAAAAAACTACTGTAATTTTGTTAATAAAAGTTTGTATTTTATTTTTAAACCAACCGGACAACATAATTTACACCATTATTTTGTTATAGACCTTACTTAACCTATTCAAGTAAATTAAAAAAATTCAGACAGCAAGAAAATTCTAGTTCATGAAGTGGTGTAAAAAATGTGGAGGGGGATTAAAAACCTGAAAGGTTAAATGGCATTTTTTATAAAGCATGCTTTAAGGGACTGCACTAGAGTTTTACTCTGGGATTTATTTACCTCAAGAACCAATACATGTCTCTATACATACACCAAATATTACATCGCAGTGTGTGGCACAAGTATATTATTTGTGACTCCTAATAACTTTGCCACAGAGTTGTTCATTTATAGTCATTTCTGTGCTGTTGCTACAATACTACTACTCCAACATGTGCAGCAATATATGGCCTCCTCACAGCAATTTAACTTCTACTTAGTGGCTCAAGAGGTAGATATATATATATATATATATATATATATATATATATATATATATATATACATACATATATATATATATATATATATATATATATACATACATCTAAAGAGAGATGAGTTTGCATATGTGAAATATTTAAAGCTATGACATATGTGTGATATATTTTATACATTTTAAAATGTTTCCCAGCCTGTTGGTGTGCTTTAGAACATGAAATTCTAAATGCATAAATAAGAATAAAATATGTGAACAAGGTATGACATTTATTAGGAGTTTACAGTAGGCCAGTTCAGATAAAATGAGAGTACGAGCATAATAGTATGTGGAGTAAGAGAGAGAGTGAAAGTAAACCATAGACCACATGTAATATCTTTTTCCATTCATTAATCAGGATACGATAGTCAAGAGACAAGGCAAACTGAGACTTTTGATTGAGTCTGAATGATGGTAGTGTCCCTTTGATTTAAACACCCATTTTAAAGATCAAAATGCAAGCTACAACTCAAAGGGTTCAAAAGACCATAAAAATTAAGTAAGGTTTCAAGAAAACTGATTTTATGTGAAGACTGGTGATAAATAGGGATATTTATCAAATGGTGAAAACTGCGGTTCTCCCAGGGGACATTTCACAGCTCTCTTTCCATGTAGACAGGGGCATTTGATTTATTATTATTATTATCAACACATATGCATAATGTGTCAATATATTCTGTAGCTCTGTGAACTACTTTTTCTGTTGCTACAGATCACATGCCTTGGCTAAACATACCACATAGAGTGGGCAAGAAAAATGCATCAAGAGTAGTCTGTGGGCAGCAGTAACTTAGGGCTTCCGGGCCCGGATGCAGGATGTGCACCTGGGCCCCCGCCCACCGCTTTAGACGCGCTACATGCTTGGTTTACTTACTGCCACGTGATCTCCAGGCGGGCCCTGGTATAATTTCAAGACCAGCTCCCCCGGTTGTTACACCACTGGTGGTCAGGAGGATTAAATAATTATTTTGACATTAATATATTTATATGTAATAGTTGCAGGGTTTTAAAATATGTCTGGTATATGGCTACTGGGGTTACCTTGGTTATGTGACATGCCAGTAACCTTTAAATGGTTAAATGGTGGAATGGAAATTTGCATAATAATAGGAGACCCCCTTTACCCTTTTTAGTTCACACAACATATGGGAGTAGAATACGTTTTCTAGAAGTAGTATGTGCTGTACAATCATTTTGCATTGTATTGCTTTATTTCATGCAATGCATACTAGGGCTCATTTATGAACAAAGCCTTATGTGTAATATGCAGTTTTCAGAACCATGATTTTTATCCGCAATGCTAGGGACGCCATTAGAAATCAGGGGGTCCTGTAGAACAAAATTTTTGGGGCCCCCTGGGCCAACCCATCCACCCTGGCTCCCAAGCCCTACCCCAGATCCCACCCACTCTACATCACAGTTAAAAGACCACACAGACATCAGCGCTAAAAAAGGTAACCTCCCCCCCACACACACAAGTTATAAAAAGCTATTGGTGAACAGGGCCCCCCTATAAGTTAAAAAAAAACATTGGTGCCAGCACCCTCCTTACAATAAAAAAAATTGGGGCCCCAAAGAATATTTTTTTTAAAAAAAACATTGGCGCCAGGGTCCCCTTACAAGTTAAAAAATTGGGACCCCAAAGAATATTTTTTTTAAAAAAACATTGGCCCCAGCCCCCCCCCCCTGTGCTCTCAGTTTTACATCCATTCACTTCACACTTTTTGCATTAAAAAGGAGCCCTCCTCTTCTATTATATTTTATTGTAACTGTTATGTCTGCCATATTTGGAATTTCCATTATGGCAAATTGGTAACACTTCCCTGTTTTCCATTGTTTCTTTGACAAACCCTAGTCTTGGAAATGAAAATATTGTATTACATTGCAAAGTGAGCAAAGATATAAACTGAGCAACCAATAATTCTGTGAGTGAATAGACTGTTTAACATTGTCCTTGAGCTGATTAAGTTGCCAGGATCATGTACACAGGCCTTGTAAAAAGAAACCAGTTATCATTTGTACAGTTGCTCATTATAATATCAAAAGGTAAAATTCTATAAAGATACCACAGTGGTAATATGCACATTCCTGTTGTGAATATTCTTCTAGTATGGAACAGTCTAAAATATATTTGTACTAGAGATTATAGCAATTCTTTGGATCAAAGAAAATGAATGTAGTTTGATTTTGGTTAATAAATACAAACACCCATCAAGTTCAAACCCTGAAATGCATTCCCCACACATTCCTCTGCCCCACATTAGGAGAGAACACACCTCACTCTCTGTAAATAATATATATACATGCACAGACATGCACACCTGAAACCCTGGGTGCTTTGCCAATTGAAGAAGACTTTTAATCCTCTCCTAAAGTCATTATGGGAATCAACCATCCCAGCTTTCACAGGCACCTCAGGATGCCCTTTCTACAGTCTAAATAGGAGACTTCTTATTCTAAATGTATTTATGTATTAAAAATTAAGCACCCGCAATCTGTCTAATGTATACTAAAGTATTTGTAGATTTGTAAAGAGTTACCTTGTCCCCTGCAAGTGCCTACAGAGACACAAATCTAACATAAATACTTTGCTCATAGTTTAATTCTTTCATTCCTTTTACTAGTTTACTTGCACATCTCTGTACCATTTCCAACTCGTTAATACCCCTATGGGCTTAAGCCCAAAATTGCACTGCATGCTCATTGTTAGACATATAAGGTATACCCTGATTTAACAATGAGAAAATGACCTATAAATCAGGTAATTCTATCTAATGTATCTCTATTTTTCACTAGCTACAATAGCTCTCACACACTGAACATCATGACGGATGGAGTTCAGAAACAGCCAGAGAGCTACAGTTTGACTGCCACTGCTGTACTCTTTTTATGCTTGCATGATTTTAGTTATTCCAACAAAAACATTTCATTCACTACCACTTGAAAAGGCAATTTATTGAATCTTGCAAATTATAAACTTGGATTTTGTAATTAAAACACATGTGCAGACATTTATTACAGTCCTGCTACTATAAATGCTAGGGATTCAAAAGCAGAAAATCCTCCTTATTGTGCCAATACCCATAAAATAGGCCAGGAATGTACATAGTCATTATCTGGCTGATTATGATCTTCAAACCAGCTCTGAACTTGCTCTAAATTAAGTGCATTGCCTTTTTATTAAAACCATAAAATACAACTTTAACTATTACCCACGGTTTACTTAGAGCCTAGAAAACTGTAACTTTTTCCCTGTCTGATAAATCAGTATAATTACTTATTCAACTTTAATTACTGGTGTGTCTGTATTGGCAAGGTTTATATGTTATATTTTATGCAGAACTACGATTCCTATTAATATTTAGCAGCTAACTATATCATTAATTACTCTAAAATCTTTCCCCTACCATCTTTTTAATGGGACTGTAAGAGTGGAAATATTAAAAATTCATGCATTGTGGATTTCAGAAATGTGTATGAAGCATTAGAAATGCCCGGCCTTAATCAGTGATGTCAAATGTGGTACTTTCCTGTTTACTAAATTGTAAACCTTGGAGATATTGTTTTAAGGCTCCATCATAATGGGAGAAGCTGTAACATTTCTCCTCAGGCTTCCACGTGTGTCATTCAGTTTCTGGGTGTAATCACTCCTGACCAGTGCTTCCAGCACATTACATAGGCCATGAGTGTGTGCATAAGTTAGCAAAATGTCAGATGGAAAGAAAAAACTTTTTGAAATCAACATTAAGTTGCTGCAAAAGTGGTAAAAATGTGTCTGCAGCATTGATTCCTTATTTGTAGCAAGCATAGAAAATCTGAAGTATAAATGACATTTATGAGGTATTAAAACCAACCATCATGTTTTTTTTTAGTGTATGCTCCGTTGAATTTAGACAGTAAAGGCAGCAGGATCAGAATGATAATACCTACAGTTTTTTTCCTTTCTTTTTGTCTTAAACAACTGTAGAGAATTTATTTGTTTCATAAAACTCCCATTGGTTTTTAAAGATAATGTGTACATCGTGTTATTTTAAATGGCTAGACATTAAAAATACATAGACACATCAAACAGATTTAGCCTATTATCTAAACATGAGGCAATTCCCGTAATTCATCTATGTTATATTTTCCAAAAGGCAAAAAGGGTTCATTGGGCATTTTATCCTATTCTCTGTCTATGTAGTTCCTAAAATTAAAGCTTTGTCTTTTTAGTATGTCTGTAGAGGTATTAAATACTACAAAAGAAGTAATAAAACATGGCACTGACAGAACATGAATAAAAAGCTCTTGAGATTGTCTCCACTCTGAAAAAAGAAAAGTGAGCAAACCCACAAAAGTTCCTGATTTCCGATGCTTTTTGCTATGAACCATGCACTGGGTAGCTTGAGGCATCCTACACTGGCTTTTTTCTTCTAAGAGCTCTCCTGGGTATGTTAATGCCTTCTTTATGTATGGTTTACCAAGACAATAAAAGTTTAAAGAGCAAACAAGAGTTACAACACATGCACCAAAAACATTTTTTAACAACATGAATTACATCTTGTAATAACTTCAAATATGGTATGCGTGCAGTACTTGTTTTACAAGATATGCTGTGCCAACACAAAATCAACAACACAAATTACAGATTACAGCAAATTGGCCGAGGAGCTTTAATTTGCAGTGATAACAAAGTACAAATATGTAAAAACTGCTTTTACTTTTCCTGTTTATAGCTTGAATGTATCATTACAAAAAGACTCTTCATGCAGTTTCTAGTGTATGCTGGGAGTAATATGCTTATAGGAACTATTGGGGGTGAATAAAAAAATCTAATGTTTGCCTGCATCTAGTAACCCATAGCAACCAATCATATGTGTGTGTTTTCCAGCAGCATACCAGTAGATGCTGCTTGTTGAGATAATAGACAGATAGCAAACAAAATACCATATTTTAATGTTATCACCTTAATATAATAATAATGACTTCTCCTATCCATAATAAAAAGGAGATTGTTATGCATGGTCAATTACAGTTCACTTCTAGACATTACTGTTTAAGGGTTAATCAAACCTGAATTTCTATAATAAAACAGCAAAAGAGGAGACAACATGAACACTTTGTTTATTGCTCTGTCACATACTGTATGAAAAGTACCACTCAATTTCTTTGTCACAGTCTACCTCTGGATCCATCTTCCCCATGTATTATTATTATTGGTTGCCAATTATTTTTCCTATTTTTACTCTACTGCCCCTTCCCTTGCTGCTCACCTGCTGATCTGTCCCAGCATTAGTGTATAACAAAAACATTTGTGTTTGTCTGTTGACAGGAAGGAAACAACTTACTCAACATCAACTAAACAATATTAACCATATCATACCACATATGCCAGCATATAGTTCACACACAGGAGTGCACAGAAATACTTTAAACTTAACAGTGTATTATGTTAAGCAGAAATACTGCTCTAGTATACATTATACATATATACAGATGGGCAGTAGCATTGTACAAATACAGGTTGTCCGATTGATCAAAAATCAAATTAGCTTTTTTTTCAAAAAAAAAAAACACCTACAAAACATGAAGGGGCAGATTTAACTAAGCTCAAGTGAATTTTCGATTTTAAAAAGTTCGAATTTGGAAGTAATTTTTTGGGTACTTCGACCATCGAATAGGCTACTACGACCTTCAACTTCGACTTAGATTCGAACGGTTCGAAGTAAAAATTGTTTGACTATTCGAGTATTCGATAATCTAAGTACTGTCTCTTTAAAAAAAACTCCAACTTCATACTTCGCCAAATTAAAGTTACCGAAGTGCAATGTAAGCCTATGGGGATCTTCCACAGCACTGTTCTAAGTGGGTTTTTTTTTGATCGATTAGAAATCCTTCGATTGATCGCTAAAAATAGTTCGAATTGTTCGATTCAAATGATTAAATCGTTTGATCATATGATTTCTATTCGATATCGAAGTCGAAGGATTTCAATTCGAGGGTCGAATTTCGAAGTTTTTTTAACTTCTAAATTCGACCCTTAGTAAATCTGCCCTGAATAGTCGCACAAGTATTTTCTGAAAGCAGAAAAAACTCAGCAACTAAAAGCTGGGAAAGGTTTTATAGAAGGGATCTTTTAACTTGCACTATATGTGAAGTATAGTCTACCCACACTGTTCCAATTCCTGTTTTATGTATTCCAACAGGACAGAAAACCTTATTTGTGTGATGTAACCATCCATATGCCTGATAGATTAGCCCTTCTATCAGATCAAATGCACATAGTATTAGTAATACAGTGTAGTTACTGGCATTTCTGTTGGCTGATTGGCTTCTACATGTGTTGATGTGTCAACAGTTTAGAACAACTGATTGTGATCTGTTTTTTCAGTCACAGGTACTTTTTAATCTTCAATATATCAGTGGTCATATGTGCATTTTCATCATAAAACTTGCACTTAAAGATGTGTATATTATCCAATCCAATCTCAATAAAAATTTGTTTCTATGTAGGGTAGGCAAAAAGTATGATTTCTCAAGCACTGTCTTATCCGATGTAAATTGAAGTCAAAGAATACAGAAACCCAGACAGTACTACAAGAAAAAGAAAAACATTTTAGTTTAAATGAGGAGTGGAGGTAACAACAGAAAGGATTGACAGTGCATTATTATTCTGGAGAAAGATAGTATTAGAGCTACTGTATTATTTATATCCCAAAAAACAAACATTTTAGACCAATAAGAACAATGACAACACCTTATACTGACTTTCTTCCATTTATACTTTAACATATGATTTTAAAAATCAAGGCACAGAAAAACACAATGATTTTTTTATTAGGAAAGTACATATATTTTTAAAAAAAAATATTTATATTGTAATATAAAATGTAATATATTTTTCACGACCTTCAGATAGACAATGTGCTTGAGGAAAATAGACACGCTATAACCATTTTATATTAACATTCTGAAAGCAGTGTTGCTCTCACATTGATAATTATTACAGTATATTAAGGTTCTCGTGTAGCAGCTCATCAGTATGAACATTCCTAAGAGCCACTAAAACTATCCTTTAAATTAAAACAAAAAAAATAAATGCTGGAGAAATTCACATTTGAATTAACATCTCTACACTTCCCAAACAAAGAAAGGAAAAAATAATACAGAAAGATACATATACAAATTCAGTTGGCACTGCTATATAACTTTAGTAAACCCCTATCCCCTTATAGGCTACAAAAGTTTTAAAAAAATATGGCTGTTGATACAGTTTGCACATATTTTTGGTGAACTGCATCTCTATTTCTAAATATTATCAAGGTAAAAATTAGGTGCAAGTAACAAAAAAAAGTTATATTTACAGTATGCCATTTTCTGCGGCATCGTCATCTATTCTATGGGACAAATTTACTAAGCAGCGAAAATTCACCAGCGACGGCTTCACAGGCAGCACAAAACTTCGGCAGGCGAAAATTCGCCAAGACAACGCTAATTTACTAACATGCAAAGTTGCGTCCAGGGCACCAAACGATGGCGAAGCAGAGCGAAGTTGCATAGGCGTTGGCTAATTTGCATACGACAGGAAGTTAAAATTGAAAGGACGTATATATGTTGCAGCAAATACATTACAGGGAAGCTTAATAAAAGCTAATAGAGTTGTTATGCCCTACACATTAGCCCAGTGTATAGTTTATGTGCCATATGTTAGGAAATTTAGGGGGGAAGCCGGTTACCCCAAAAAATTTGTACGCTCTTTTGCAGCCTATCACCCTGAAAAAAGGAAAAGACTCCAGCGTTTTTTGGGACTTAAAAAATTTTTTTTTTAAAGTTTGAGGAAGTCCTATCTACTCTATTGCACTTCGCCTGGTCTGAGGTGGTGAAGGCAAGTCTGGCGCAAGAGGCGTAACGTTTATTAAAATCTGAATCTTTGTGAATTTGCACAGTTACGTCCCTTCGCCAGAGCGCAACTGCGCCTGGTGATTGAGTGCGAATGAGTGCCAGCGTCAGTTTCTTTTGCTAGCGAAGTTATGCCTGCGGCCATTAGTAAATCGGCGAAGTACCGTAATGACGTCACGCTGGCAAATTTTCGACAGCGTTAGTTACTTTGCCCTTTAGTAAATTTGCCCCTATGTTTCTCCACACTGTATGGAACATATTTTAGGTTATATTTTGTGTAAGTATATTTGATGCGTCAAGTCCTCTTCTTAATAGTAGATGACAGCAGGCCACTAGGCTTTCATTGGGTGCTCCATTTCTCTCTTATACAAAAGTCATAACGATTTTTAAAGGGCAAAGTAAAAAATCTGAGAGTCTTTGTCCTTGTCATTCGTGTTTATCAGTGAAAAAAGATTAAATATACCACTTAATTGAAGGTTTATAGTAATGAATGGGCAGTGATTGATTAAACACAATTACATTTTCCTTTATATCAACAGGGAGATGAACATCAATAACAATAATAAAAAATGTTCATATAATATTATATTACATTTTTTAACATTCTATTCTTTGCATAACAGTATACCAGAATTTTAAAATGAGTCTGTTAGTGTGCAATTTAGTTTGTTGAACAAAAAGACATCTTGTGTTCTTTACTTCTTTAAAGTCTTTTTACTTTCATCTTCCTCCATTATTTTGCAGTAAATTATTTATATTGTCTAACTTTCATCGCCTGTCTATTATCCTGTCCAGAAACAGATGATGCATCTGAGGTTCAGATAAGCCAGTTGTATCTTAAAATGCATTCAAATGTAGAATCTGTGATTGCTATAAATTGCTCTTTTACCACTGATAAGGATATCCCTCCCATCTTGTTATGTGAAAGCAATCAAATAGTGTTATGATCTGCAATTTTGGGAATAATATGTTCCCTAACAGTTTCCTCATACTTTGTGCATTGGCAACTGATTTTTCAGAATTTCATTTCAAGTCATGCCTCAGCGGAGAAAGTAGTTATCTTATACTGCATTATGCAGGGAATTTTTTTTAACTTTTAAAGTTGTCATTTTCTTTGTCCTGCATGAGAACAAAAGATCTACAGCTACAAGAAATTTTAATCCATCACATACCCAGGGCATTGAACTTAACAAACATTTCACAAACCATTATCTAAAAGCCGCACTCCAATCCGGTCTTTCTCTAACTGATGATGCTTTTGTTGTAAGCAATTTGAAGTGATTATAATACTGGAGTGCAGGTCTTTTTAACAAATCTATATGTATATATATAGTGAGAAAGTGGATGTTCAGCTACCATTTAATTGTATATCTTTAATCTACTCTCCAGGTACACTTAACTTTACCCAGAAATCAGTATGATATCATATGGCGAAAAGGGATTTGGCTGTTCTTTGTTGCTTTTTTTTTCTGAACAAGAGGCAGATATTCTGTACACTTGATTAAATAGTTGCCTAATACAAAACTATAGTCTTCATCTAAAGTAGGGGTGTGCAGACTTTGTTACCCTTTGCTCTACTCACAACACCTGGCCCCCATCAGGAGATCTAACTTTATAAAAATAGTGGGCCATCTACCGTATGGCCCAAGAATAAGTATCCAGCCCATAAAATGGTTATAATACTATAGTGTATCATATACAGTTGGTCCCAGGAGCCTGCTGAAAAGCTCTGCCTTGTCCATATTAACCTACTAGAAGCTGCAGGCCCTTAGGGATGTGGCCAATCGACCATCTATCAGGGCAACATGGGTGTCTAGCAGAGCCGAATTCTCACCTTGCCTCATGGCAGGAGCAGCCCTGCTCCTAAGAATGCAGACTCGCCTGCCTTAGCAGATCCCTTACAAAACATAAGCCAAGTCCAACCTACATTACTCCCTGGTATTAAAATGCAAAGCTCTGCATACACAGGCAGCTATAGGTAAGATGAGGGTGATGTGTGTTACAACAAGCCTCAGCCTAGTATCCTTAACCAAGAGGTAAATATAATAACACATTGCCTTCAAAATACACAAGCAGGCAGTAAGTACTCACTATCTTCCAGCAGCACTCAATCCCTGGCCTGGCAGGATTCACAACACAATGAATAAAACATGTACTGGACTGGCATGTTGGGCAGAGGACAGGAGCCTTTTCTCATAACATGTGATCTAAAATGTACATCCTCATTCTCAGTGCAGGAGGATGTAGGAAACCCACCCTTTTCCTGCTCAGTTCAACTTATGGCCCCAAGGCGATGAAAATACGCACTCCGGCTTTATACAGGGAGAGAGTGGCAACGCCTACCACACATCCATCTCATAGCGCTAGCGAATGTACCATTCTGTGCAGGGGGGAAAGGGGTGGATCAGGGATTGGCAGCTGATGGAGGGAGAGTGGCCCACTGACATACTTAAAGCATCCTATTCTGCCTCCATGAGAGGGATGGGCGCCTGGCAAGAGGCAGAGCTGTGAGCCCTCCCTCCTCAGCCATCAGCCTCATTTACAAGCTGAGGTCTGAGCACAGAGGGCTGAGGAGGGAGGAGCAAGGAATGAGCCAAGAGGGGGGAGATTGCAACAGCAGGTGCGTCTGCATTCTTTTCATTCTTCTAGGAATGAAAAGACAGAGGGCAGGTCGCAGCCTACCAGGAACAATGCCGGGATCTACTGGTAGACCGCAATCTATGTTCTGGGCACTCCTGATCTAAAATGTAGAGAGTCACTTCAAATGATGTAATAAATTCTAGTAGCTTCTACAATGCAGCACATCGGTCATATATTCTGCAAATGTATGGGATTCATTTTCTGCAATAGGACCGGGATTTCTGGATAAGGGTATTTACATACTTTGTAGCACCATATCCTAAGGCTACTAAACAACATTTACATATTACAAAGGTCCAATATGAATATTTTAGCATTAACATGGAGATATGCATGTCCAGTCATCATTCAAGTACCTGGTAAGATCTTATTACAGGAAAAAACAATTTTGTTAAAAATGAAGAGTTGTTTGTTTAATTAGGACTCTTTGTTTAAAGGACAATCTCCCTCAAAAATATTTGTTTTGTATGCAAAAAGAAATGTCATTCTAATTAATAAATAACTATTAATTAATTAAATAGGACTCTTAGCATTTCTGTATTTCAGAGCTTCCTCAATAAACCGTTTCCAGATAATACCTGCCATCTTTCTACTAGAATATTATTTATGTTAGGTCTCTGTTCAAATTGCAATTTAAGATCTTCTTATATATACACGTTACAAGCCAATTGATGCTATAGGAAAAAAAAAATACCCTGAACGTTTACAGAACATAACAGGAAATGAGAGAAGTTACACAGCTTTCTTTGATACAAGTTTTATCATACCATTATTTGTTACATCCACCATTGTTTAACCTTTACTTCATTATTTGTAAATGTGAGAAGATCATGTTTATTCCCATTTGAAATAACATTTAAAGGGGAATTTATGGAAGCAGTATCTCTAATTTTGGTGTTTTGTGACAAATAGATATTTCACATTATAAAAATCTAAATCATTGATTTGTTTGTGAGTCTTTAAATCATTTCAAACTTTACCTTCTGTCTTTTGGGTTATAATAGCCATGCACTTCATAGTGTGGGTCTTTGCTATTACTGTATCTTTTCCTTTTACATTGTTCCAGTCCCCTGTTGTTGCACTTTCAGATCATTCAAGTTCCTTGTCACTCCTCTTGACAAAAGGATCATTCCAGTCCCCTGTCATTCCACTTTGAGATTGCTCCAGTGCCTACAACGGTGAGCTGATTATGATTTCATGTAATTATGGGGTAGAAGGGTTAACGATAACAATGGCACATTAAAACTAACTTTAAAATCAAATATTTTTCACATTAAAAAACATGGATTTTGTATGTACACTAAAGACATCCTAGTTATTTGTCAATCAATATAGCAATCAAAAATATGTATATTTGGAACAAAATATATTATGCACACTTATGCCTGTATTTTTATATTTTGCAGTGTATTTTACATTTTAAAAAATGGAAAAGCAGTACAAAAGAAATGGTGTAGTTATACAGCTCCATTGTGGTCCCTATGAAATTTCTAATTGAGAGAATACAAGTAGCCACTATTTTTAAAGCTGCATAAAGTATTTCACACCTAAAAATCTGTGTTAATGCCAGTATAAAATATGTGGCTTATTTAAATCGCTCAGTTGTGGTGTGAATAAGCTTAACGTATTACAAATATCTTACAGATATAGCTGGCAAGCTTCTGCAGAACTTAGGGGCACATTTATTAAGGGTCGAATTTTGAAGTTAAAAAACTTCAAAATTCGACCATCGAATTTGATACTTCGATAGTCAAAGTTTTTTTCGATCGAAAACGGGCATTTTCGATCCAAGTAAAAATTGTTCGATCGATCAATTAAATTGTTCGATTCGAACGATTCAAACGTTTTTTTAAAAAAATACTTCTAAAAACGTAACCAAATACTGCCTATAGGTTCTAGGAGGCTCCCATAGGCTAACATAGCAATTCGGCAGGTTTAAGGTGGCAAAGTGTCGAAGTCGAAGTTTTTTAAAGAGACAGTACTTTGATTTTCGAATGGTCGAATATTCAAAGTTTTTTCAATTTGAACCTAATTTTGGCCTATTCGATGGTGAAAGTACCCAAAAATTACTTCGAAATTCGAAGTTTTTGAATTCGAAAATTCACTTCAAATTCACTGGGCCCCTCAATGTCAGGTGTATTGTCAACATTCACACTCTTTTTAAAGTTGATTGAGTTTTCACAAGTAGCAAATATCAAGAAATGTGAGTTTTTGCAAATTTGAAAACCCCCCTAAAATACTCAAAATTTAAATTTAATAAAACTGCCTCCAAGTTTGGCCAAGTGTAATAACCAATAAGAACCAATGAGATCTGACTGTTTAATTGTTTAAAAATGTGTCTTTTATCACATAAGGGGACAGAGGTCCTTAACTGTACAAGATCAGTTTCCAATAGCATTGATGAAAATACACATCTTTACAAACACTAAAATTCACTTTTTTGTGAGGAATATTTGTTTGATTCTGGCGCCTGGCAACAAGTAATTCATAAGGACAACAATGCACCTTTACAAATTATAGATGTTACTCTGCAGGTCCCTAATCTCTGAAACAGCTGATTGTGGCATTTTTGCATTAGGTCTCATTCAATATGATTAAGTTGCACCATTGTTTTTACCAATAGCAAGCAAAGAGCAATTCGTTTCTGATCAGTTTTCTAAATGATGGTAAATGAGAGCATAAACATAACTGATTGCTGTAGAAAACGGCACTGATGCAATTTTGCAACTTTTTAGTAAATTAGACGCACTTGTGTTTTCCCCTCTTGACTATTTCATAAAAATGCCTATGATACTTATATTATTTCAACTGCAGTGATAGCTATTCATTCAAGTTGGTATCAACTTGGTCCGTTAAATGGTCCCTTCCATTTCCATTCTCTGCATCTTCAAACTACCCCGTAATTGTAACCAGCTAATTTTATATAAATGGCTAGACTAATTTATAATGCATGATAATAGTAACATTTTGTTGTATAACTTACACAAGTTCTATAATAAAAATGGAAAATTGCCTATGGAGAGATATTAGTCATTACAAGTCAAATGTTACATATCTATATTCAGAGCCTCACAGCAGATGGGTTTTTGTTCTCAGTTCATTGTCTTTGGTTTGCAATAAAATATTTGACTGTACATATTTTATTGAAACGTAATCATATGACTTTATTACATTTTCATGTTTGTAATGTAATAAAAGTTATTAGCAAAATAAAGGGGAAAAAAAGCAAAAAAATAACAATTTGCTGTGATATTTTTAATTGTCCATTTATTCTATCAGTGCATATTAGATGCCACTGTATTCAAGCCAGAACTGTGTTGTGAAAGGGTCTTATATGTTTATGGTGCCATGACATAATTGGGGAAATGTTATATTGGCAAAGCCTAAACATCTTGTTTGCTTACCTCTAGGAATATATATTTAACTTTTCATTCCCTATGACACTTTTGCAAAGTATTTCTGGTAGGGTTTTCAAATAAAATATCCAGGATTTTTTTCCCATGCCATTGGCTGGACATATTTGGCACTACAACTATAAGTATATACTACATGTTCTTGTGATTGCATAATAGGCCCATTAAAGGTTTTATATAATTAAAATTGAAGTATGTGCAGACATTTTTGTTTTTTTATGTTTGCAGTATATATATATTTCAAATGAAACAGAAATGCCTTCATCTGCGAGCAATGTATCAATGGGCAACATCAAATGGTTGGACTCCATGAATACAGGACCACATTTGCAGGAAATGCCTTTTAAGAAATTGTTACAGAAAACCACTAACCTTTTCCTGCATTTCCTTAAGATTTCCACGTAACATATATGTTGCAATTATTGGAAATATTAACGTTGTTAAATGTTTTCATATTGTAGCCAGATATTTATGAGGTGTAATTTTATACTACATAATGTAGGACTACAGTCCTGGGATTTAGGTAAATACCTTTGCATCTGACATCATGGGAACAACATTTCCTGGATATCCATGTTATGGCTATATTCTTTATTTTTCTAAATCTAGTAGTAAATCTGACAAACTTTCATTTTAGAGAGATTTCTGATGTTTTCTTTTTATCTGCCTGAGGCTAGGTCAGAATTGTCTGAATCCATTTACCTTGTGATCCCTTTCAGCTGTCAGATCGAAACATATTTAAGAACGTTAATGTTATGTTTCATTTAAAACCTGGCTATAGAGGGGAACAGCATGTGTATGGGATTATAGAAGTGTGACTATATGCATTATTATCATGCAGAATCTTTGTTTTATACTCTGCTTCCCTTATATCTGGGGAATGCTTATAGTTAGATCAGACTGTCTTCTAGGATTATATGAACATTTATTATATATTTCTTATGGTAGTCTGTTTCATAACACCTTGCTCTTTTATAAACCAACACCAGAAGTATATATGAAAAACAAGACGTGTACACAGACTTTTCCACACAAATACAATTGTCCGCTTAGAGACAGATTCATAAATAATTGTATGCCAAAAATGATATTAATTTTGTGTTGTAGAAAAGTTTATGCGTTTATAACACCGTGTTTCAGTCCTTATGTGCAAATTAGTGCAGTTCTTGGGGAAGAAAGATTTAGTTATAATCCCTTACAAAGAGATTGGTTTTCTGTTATACCACACTAATTCAAAGATTGCATCATAACACAAATTCAGAGGCCAAATAATTGTGTGTATATACACACCAAAAGGAGGAGAGCACCCCTTAATCTTAACATTTTTTTTTTCATACATTTATCAAATATTTATCATATTTTAGCAGTTTGTGTTTTTTGAAATGTGAAAAACCACAATTTTTTGTTATCTAAAAACCACAATTTTCCAGTCAGAAGTGTCGCAGTTTTGTCGCATAATAAATCCCAAAAAGTCGCCCTTTTTTCCTGCAACTTTTTTGGATTTTTGGTGTCAAAAAGCCTGATCTGAAAAAACGGAGGCTTAATAAATCTGCCCCATAGTTTTACTGTTAAAATAGTGAAAATTTCTATAAGACTAAAGTGTACCCTATGAAATCTAGCCTGGAAATACTCACTTTGAAAAAATACAACAGGTTATATAGCATTAAGACACCGAAAACACTACTGAGCACTACTGGCTCACCTACTGGCTTTATGCATGAATGGTGGAGTGAAACTTTGGGGCAGATTTATCAAAAGAATTCACCCACTTTCTATTCATTCCTGTGGGATTTTTTAGAAGAGTATTTATCAAATGGCAAAGTCTTACTTTCACCCATTGATAAATACAAATCTAAAACAGAAAGTGGGTGAATTTTTCTGTGGTGAGCTCTATTCTCACATTCTGATAAATCTGTCCCTAGAGGTTACGATGCTTCTAACCCTTAACCCTCAGATAAGTGAAGAGCTACATCTGTAATGTATATTCCATTTTCCATTCTAAATCTCTATTATTATTCCAATAAACTGTCCACAAAATACCTTAAATTACAATGTTCTTGTAGTTCAAGTGAATGAATATAACTGCATAATGGTGAGGTAATGGGGCAGAACAGTTGATAGCAGAGTGCACAGTAGATTGCAGTAGCAGTCTCCATTTTATGCATCACAGAAACAGCAAAAGTAAATCCCATGTGATCAGAGCATGATCTCTTACTTAATAAAACTGCCTTTTCACACTTTCATTCACTGGCAGAGGGCCTTAAAGTGTGATATCACACGACTATAAATTGTTCCTCTCTATATGCAATTATTTGAAATACCTACCACTCTATCTGAATGTTGGGACAGTGTTAAACTTGGACTCCTGGGATCCAGCAAAGAACCCGATGCTCAGTGGCAATGATCAGAACCATGTGATGCAGAAAATGGTTTAAGAAATATGTGTTACCTGTAGTGTAAAGCAAAAAGGCTGGTGGGATTGTGAGTTCCGGGATGTGTGGCTGTTTCATGTGCATTCTTTTGAAGCTGAGTTATTGCTTTTTGAAGAATGGAATACATACGATTGCTGCAAAGTGAGGTTTTTCTATGAAACTATCTCTTGGGGGAAATCTCACCAAGTACTCATTTTTATTGTTATTAATGTTCAATTAGTAATGAATGAAAATTTTATGATTTTTTTTCTGATATTGTAGGACTGATTTTTTTTTTTTGTCCTACAAATAAGTCTTTAAATGTTCACAGTATTTTTCTGAGCACATGCCATCATATCAAAGTGATTATCATGTGCTTCATCAATTCCATCTTTGTTCTTATCTGCTCTGTTTCATGGGCTGTCATGCTAATGATATTTATTCTGCTTGCAGGTTTCCTGGGTGGATATGCCTGTAATCTAAGGGAGGCATGTGAGATAGAATTTGTATCCACAGACAGATTTTATGTATATGTATATAATAGACATGTACATCTAAGTCAGTGTTTTGACATTTGCTCTAGATAAAGATGCTGATTTTCTGTATTATTCAGTAGCTTGGGCTGCCACAGTTTTGTTAGCCCCAATTTTAACACAGTAGAATTTATAAATATTTAATAACCGCATAGGTGCAGAAATGATCTCTTTAATTTGGATGTCACTACGAATGTAGGAATCTTAAAGATTTACAACTAATTCAAAATAAAAAAAATAACACTTGCATTTGTTTAGTATTATCAGGGTTGCATGTGTCTGATACTACAGGATATATCCTAATGTCTCTTTTTTTTTCCTGCTAAGACAAGCCAAATATAGTTTTGCTTATTAGTGGAGCATTACCAAAATCATGGTCTTAGCTCTAATTACTGACACTGCATTGGTTTATATGGCCTGTAGAAGGGACACCTTTATTGTAAAAGACTTGCATCGTTAATGCTGCTTCAATGTTTTAAACAGTTTTTTAAATTTATAAATAAATATATATATATATATATTATAAGTTACCGAGGAGTTCCATGACCATATAAAAGCACAATGCCAGCTCAGAAAATAATCTGAAATCATTTTTATGGCCACTGATATTCACAACAATGGAAATGGCCTTAGCATGTTATTAATTAGGGGCAAGGCTGTAGATCAAAAACAGGTGACGGGAACCAGCAATGTAGCACCTCTTTGGGTGAAGTGTTTCAAGGATCCCTTTCATCCATGTGCCCTGCATTTAGAAGTGCTATTGGTTAAACCTCTTTTCACTTTTAGTGATCCCTCCCCTAAATTATCAGTTAATCATGCTGCATGATGGCAGAAAGGGTCAGTTTTTTGTAATTCATAAAGAAGGGCAATTGTGGGAAGGTGGCAGTTAAAGGACTGGAAAGCGTTAATTACTGAGCTGAAGGCTTAATAGAGACACAGTTGTGGGAGTAGTGTAGTTAAATCTACTTTAGGAGGCTGATAGAAGAGCGGAGGGATGAGATTGTATCACGTCGGACAGATAAGGGCTGTTGTGAGACTATATTGATTATTTATCAATGGCTAAATTGAGGATTCCTGGCATTTAGCAAGAAATTCAAATACTATCTTTCCTAACTATTCATATTTTATTTTCTGACAGTCAGAAAACTGTTTCATCATAAAAGTGCAAATTTGATTCCCTAAAACTGTCCATCTCTAATAATCTGGGCCAGAACTAGGGGTAGGCAGAGTAGGCACGTGCCTAGGGCGCAAAGCTGGGGGGGGGGCGCCAGGCACGTACCTGCTCTGACACCTACCCCATTGTCCGGTCCTGTCTCTCCCCGACTGCCACGGATATTTTCTTGTAACTGTGCTTCTGTGCATGTGTGCACGCAGTTCTGCGCATGCACGCTCAAGCGCAGTT
>NC_054375.1:74024683-74047183 GCF_017654675.1 Xenopus laevis
TCGAAAAATACAAACAAACACATTTGTTTGTCTTTTTTTCTTATTTTTTTTTTTTTATGTTGGTACCACCAACTGTAAATTACATGAGTTAGCTACTGCGAACCACAGTATTTAGACTGTTGCAACCATCTAAAAACCTTAGGCTTCCAGTCTGTGCTGTTAGTGTTAAGATGTAAAGTGCAATCCTAAACTAACATTGTTTGTGCAAGTACCATAGAAACATTTGCATATCTGCATATATCTTTACAACTGTACTATTTACCTCCTTGTGATAAAGCTTTGTCTACCTGAAAACACAGTCAAAGGCTACAGCTGCAAACCAAAGCCAACTCAAACAATGGCCAATAGCTCAACGACAGAAGCAGCCACATGCTTTGGTCAGTCTTCTGTAACTTTAATTAGTGCAAAGGAATCTTTCCATGAACTACCTGCTGTTTTCTGATGACCTCTGGGATCTTTTCATTTGCCCTATACAAAGAAACAGATACAAAAAAGTTAATTGCATTATAATCCTTTCTTCTGAGGCCAAAGGCCACCAAAACACAAAGAAGATTTGCTTATATGTAAGACAAAGGTAAGAACAATCTCCAGTGGAAGATATAACAGAAAGCAACAAAATGTGGATCACCAACCAAAATATATATATATATATATGTACTTGATGAAAATGCAGAATGCATAGTGTTATAAATATATATAAATCATTGTTTTTTTATTTTACTTCCATACAGTCACTTGTTTTCTGTGGTGAATACATGTTGTTAGACTGTCTTGTACTGTATAGTCTTACGTATTGTGTACTTTTTTAGAGTCTTAAGTTATAATAAAAAAAAAAGTAGGAACCAAACATAAGAGATCTAGTAAAGCCAAAAATTAATTCCGTATTCATTTAAAGTGATCAAAGAAAGTTTTTACACTGAAAGCAAAGATATAGCAATTGTAAACCATGGTATTTATTTCAGTCAAGCCAAAGTTACATATAATTCTGCCTCTGCTGATACGGGATAATAATGCTAACAATACACTCCCTTTGAAGACTTGCACATGCCAAATAGTTGGAATGCCGGTTTTCTAAGTATCTTTAAACCCAAAAATTTTAAAATTCTCTCATTGGTAAAAATAGCTTAGTCTTTACATGTTGCTTTGAATGTGTTGTGCCAAGTCTTGATTATACTTACCCCCAACCAAGGGACCTCATAACCTAAAGATGGTTATTGCTTTACCAACAGTTTTGACGTAAGGTGGCTGCTAGACCTTCATTTTTGTACCAGCTCTGTGATGGAGCTTCTTTTTGCAAACGAAAGCTCTGTGATGGAGCTTCTTTTTGCAAACTAAGCTCGTCATTTATTTTTTGCTGGAGTTAGCAAAAATATTTAAAAGACACAGTCATCTATCAAGCCAAAAAGAAGGACACAATGGCTTTCAAAAGGGTTTTCCCACTTACCCAAAAGGCTTTCTGAAAGATTCTACCTCTGCACAAAAGGAAAAAAAAAATCTTATGAAAATGAATGCAGGATATAAATTGTCAGAACGCTAATTCTTGTGGCATTTATCTTTTGGTCATGGCCAAAAGAATGCCACGTTTTGCTAAACATATCATTACTAAAGCTTTCCATGGACCATAGTGGAAAACATGATAATAAAATCCAAAAAGGGGCAATTGGTCTTCATAATTGCATACATCATGATAAAGAGGAAGCAACCTCTGGCTCAATAACGTTTTTGAACTTCAAATTAGCAAACTGAAGCCAGCTGGGGGTTTGTAAGAGTGGAATTCTGATAATAACACCAGAGCCACAGATTGCCTTCTTCCAATGTATGTACTAATCAACTTAATATGTAACTGCGCCATTAAATATGTGGCCAAAGAGTACAATGCTAAGTATGCATACCTCAGCTACAAAATGTTTGAAAGGAAGTCTCAGCCACAGAATGCATATACCTGTAGAGTTTTGCATGGGTTTTGTATAAATACAAATAAAAAATAGCTGCTTGCACATTATACCAGAAAAACCTCCAAACTGCAGTTGCTTTGAAATTAGATGTTAGGTTTTTTTGGGGTTTTCTGAAATGCTTGGTCTGTATTTTGATAATTGTGCATATTATGTAAAAATGTTGGTGGACCCATAAATGACCAGACTTTTTCTAAGAAAAATGTTGCTTTAATGCATTTCATGAATTTTTACTCTTATATCATAGCTTGCTAGAAATAGCAAACCTGCTCCTGTCCCACTCTGCTTCGCGTAGCTATTGTAAGGCTTTGAACTATGTATGTATTTATTGCTTGAACCTCTGTGCATACCTTATAAAAGAGTAAGGTCTGACAATTTAAATGCCTCATGTATTCTTGCTTCTATCATATGTTGCTGATGGGGATCCATTATGTTTTGTATACAGCCAATTTTAAATGTAGCACAAACATCTGTTTATGTATTGTTGGTATATACCTGTTTATTTATCTTTCCTGAGGTAAGCACATTTTTCTATTACTATGTTCCGTGCTCATACCTAGAATTCTCTGATGTTAGAAGTCATGATGGAATTGTAACAGCATTCTGTATTCATTGCTAAATGAAATAAAGGACCAAACCTAGGATTTGAAAGAAAACTGTCTACCTCTAACACCAGGGAGTTATCAGATTTTATTTCTCATAATTTTGTCTTTCAAAAAACACACACAATTGCTTGTGGGGGCGTATGACTTACTTTCTGTTAAGTTATATTCATAACTAGTTCTAATGGTTGGGAACATCAAAAACATTTTCCTGTGACTTTTAAAAGTATTAGTAGAATTACCTCTAATGGGGTTTTTCTTTTAAAAAGTCACAAGGGGGGGCGTTATAATATTTATTCTACACCCACAGCTACTTCACTGCAACCGCGGTTAATCTCTTACTGAGGGAATCGGAAGCACAGGTAGAAACATGTCTACTGAACCACTTCTAATAAATCAATTCTACGATATATTAACATTGGTCACATTCACTTGAAGCTGTTAGCAATGTACTGACTAATTTCCATGCTTATATGTTAAAGTGTGAAAGTTGATATTTTGCTTTTTATAAATCCTGGGTTTCTTGTACCATGCAGCTACTATAGAACGTATCAATCTTTTTGCATTGTTGGTATATTTGTTCAAATAATTAGAATATTTCATTGATGAAATCGGATTCAGTTAAAAGGATGTACATTTTTACTATATGTATAAACAATATTTCTGAACTGTTGGATGTAAACATGTATATGAAACCATTTCATTCATTTGCCTACATTTCTGGAATAAAATAAAAAATATCTAAATCTTTTGACCCAGTTACGATCAATGTATTTGGATTTTTTCCTAATTCAACTCACAATCAATCAGGTACTTTTTTCATTTTAACATTTAAGGGGTGATTTACTAAGAGACACAGGGAATACCATTTATTATTTTTTTACCCCCACTAAAATATTTGGATTAAACTTGACTAGGGATGGGCAAATGTTTTCACCTTGTTTTGCCCCAGAAATCACGCCCATAGACTTGTATGGCGGTGTGCGTAAAAAAAAGACACGTGTCAAAAAATGTCACCGTGCGACAAAATTTTTTTGATGCCCATAGGGGCAAATTCACTAAGATCCGAAGTTGCGCTAGCGACAGCTTTGCCGCACTTCGCCAGGCAAATTTGTGCTAGCGTTAGCGATTTAGTGAATTTGCCCCATAGACTTCAATGGGCGTCAAATGAGTCAAATTCGCCCATCCCTAAACTTGACCAAGTTTTTTTTTGCCACTACATTTTTTTTCCTGATTGCAATTATCTTTAAAAAAAACTGAATTGTGGGAAAAAATAATGCTAATCACAATATTCAAAAAACTAAATAGTTTGAATGCTGACAATAAACCATCTATTACAGTAACTTCTATAGAAGCTCACCAGGTTTCAGTCACTAAATATTTTTTAAATTGATAAATCTTGAAAATTTGAGTTTGGAAAACTCAAAGTTAAAAAAATTTCAGATAGTGTTTTTGCTCCAATTTTCTCCCTTTGCAGCCAATCGGCAAGAAACATTTATTGGTCATGTATTTAAAAGCAGATTATTACTTGCTTTGGGTTACTGTAGAGTTCCCAACAAGTGGCTCGCGATTAGCATGTTTCTCACCAACCCCTTGGATGTTGCCCCACAGTGGCCTCAAAGTAGGTTTTTATTTTTGAATTCCTGGTTTGGAGGCAAGTTTTGATTTAATGAAAACTTTCTGTACCAAACAGAACCTTCTGCAGGCTGCCAGTCCACAGATAAATGCAAAAGTGGTTCTCATTTTATGGGGGTTATTTATCAAAGGTTTTGTGCGGAACCCACCGATCATGCAGGATATTAACATCTTCAAATGGTTCAAGGGACCTCTGTCATTGACTTCTACATGACCATGACAGGTTTTAGATGGTGTATTTTCAATTCAAGCTATTTCCAGGGTTAAGGTATAATAAATCTCGAAAC
The DNA here is from genome assembly GCF_017654675.1 of Xenopus laevis. Lineage (NCBI taxonomy): Eukaryota > Metazoa > Chordata > Amphibia > Anura > Pipidae > Xenopus > Xenopus laevis. The sequence goes on from NC_054375.1 coordinate 74,029,160, forward strand.
CGTGGTTGCCCATGAGAGAAACATGGTACACGTATGGGGTCTCTTATCCAGAAACCATTATCCAGAAAGATCCAAATTACAGAAAGGCCCCATTTTATGCAAATAATCCACATTTTTAAAAATGATTTTCTTTGTCTCTGTAATAATAAAACAGTACATTGTACTTGATCCAAACAAAAATATAATAAATCCTTATTAAAAGCAAACCCAACCTATTGGGTTTATTTAATGTTTAAAGGGATACTGTCATGGGAAAAAATTTTTTTTTAAATGAATCAATTAATAGTGCTGCTCTAGCAGAATTCTGCACTGAAATCCATTTCTCAAAAGAGCAAACAGATTTTTTTATAATCAATTTTGAAATCGGACATGGGGCTAGACATATTATCAATTTCCCAGCTGCCCCAAGTCATGTGACTTGTGCTCTGATAAACTTCAATCACTCTTTACTGCTGTACTGCAAGTTGGAGTGATATCACCCCCTCCCTTTTCCCCCCCAGAAGCCAAACAAAAGAACAATGGGAAGGTAACCAGATAACAGCTCCCTAACACAAGATAACAGCTGCCTGGTAGATCTAAGAACAACACTCAATAGTAAAAACCCATGTCTCACTGACATACATTCAGTTACATTGAGAAGGAAAAACAGCAGCCTGCCAGAAAACATTTCTCTCCTAAAGTGCAGGCACAAGACACATGACCAGGGGCAGCTGGGAAATTGACAAAATGTCTAGCCCCATGTCAGATTTCAAAATGTAATGTAAAAAAAATCTGTTTCCTCTTATGAGAAATGGATTTCAGTGCAGAATTCTGCTGGAGTAGCACTATTAACTGATGCGTTTTGAAAAAACATGTTTTCCAATGACAGGATCCCTTTAAATGATTTTCTAATTTACTTACAGGACCAAGAAAGTCCAATCAATTTGTTATCTTATCTGAAATGTCTACACAGAATACATTATTTAGTGCACTTCACTTCACATGTACCTTAATTCAAATTGGTGTAGCAGAAGCTTTTTTCCAAAAATAGCGCTGACCACTTTACACTGATTTACCGATACAGCACTGGTCTTTATTAAGACCAAGACCACAATTCTGAGCAGTCAAACCCCACAGAGAAGGGGCATATTTAGAAATGATCTTCTACAGTCAAATTTCAACACTACGTGATTGCCCGCCTTCCAATGCAACACCTGACTATTGCATTATTTCCTGTTGCCATAGCAACACATCCTCTCCGGACTAAACTAAAAAAACATGGCAGTGGTGATAATGGTGCAAGTATCTATCGAGGATGCACTATTGAAAGAAAATAATGTAGCGACTGAGAACAGCTAAGATATATGTTTCATGGAAACTATGGTAGTAAGTATATATAGTATGATCCAAATTACAGAAAGATCAGTTATCAGGAGAATCCCAGGTCCCGAGTATTCTGGATAACAAGTCACATACCTGTAGTCTTAAAATACCATGTGATGTAAAAGGCAGAGCTTTCCAGATTTTGGGATTCTCCTTAGATCAGAACAAGGTTACAAAAATGTTACTGTTTTATATCCAAGAGTATTCAGACCAGCAAATAAGCATTTCAATTTTGGAATTTATGAAAACGTAATTTTTTTAAGCTAATATAAACCACATTATTGCAATTTATATTCAAACTAACACATCTTATTATAAAGGCACAAAAGGCTGGGTTACTTTATACAGGCCATAGAACTACAATATGACTTCTAATATCCTCATTTTTTGCAACAGAGGGTGCCTAGTATAATACACAACCATTCACTAACCACTGACGTTCAGACACAGATCACAAACTACCTCCTAGCTATCTCTTCCTAGATGAAACAACGCCACCTCAAACACAACTTAGCTAAAACTGTGCTCATCTCTATCCCTTCTCCTCCTTTCACCATTACTATTGATGACCATTAACACTGTTAAATCAGCACACTGCCTGGGGGTTATTTTTATCCAGTACCTCTCGTTCTCTAAACATATTAATAATACTGCCAAAACCTGCAATATTGCCAAGACACATCCCTTTCATTTACAAGTAACAGCTTAAAAACTTATGTGTGCCCTTATCCTATCCCATTCAGACTATAGTAATCTCCTACCAGACTCCATTTCTCTCCCTTGCAATTAATCTTAAAAGGATACTGTCATGGGAAAAAAAGTTTTTTTTTCCAAAACACATCAGTTAATATTACTACAGAATTCTGCACTGTAATCTGTTTCTCAAAAGAGCAAACCGATTTTTTTATATTTAATTTTGAAATCTGACATGGGACTAGACATATTGTCAGTTTCCCAGCTGCCCACAGTCATGTGACTTACTGCTGTACTGCAAGTTGGAGTGATATACCCCGTCCCTCCCCACCCCCAGCAGCCTAACAACAGAACAATGGGAAGGTAACCAGATAGCAGCTCCATTAACACAAGATAACAGCTGCCTGGTAGCACTAAGAACAGCACTCAATAGTAAAATCCAGGTCCCACTGTGACACCTTCAGTCAGAGAAACAACAGCCTGTCAGAAAGCAGTTCCATCCTAAAGTGCTTGTGCTTTCTGAAAGCACATGACCAGGCAAAATGAACTGAGATTGATGCTTACACACCAATATTACAACTAAAACAAAATAAATAAATTTTATATGGTATAGAGAATTATTTGCATTGCATTTAGAAATAAAAACTACATCATAAAAATAATGACAGAATCCCTTTAAACTCCTAAAAAAGAACCTAGAAGAAAATCTTTAGCAAAAACCTAGAAGAAAATCTTTAGCATGGCTGCCTGTTATGCCTGCAAATGATAGCATACAAATTGCTCTAGCTAACTGCTAAGTCATTCACTCCTCCTCACTACACTTCTTCACTTGTCTCACTGTGCATTCCCAGTCATCTCCTTGGCTCCTCACAGAGCTACCATCTTTTTACATCATCCACATCCACTGCCATCACTTATCTTAAACCTTTTTATCTTGCTGCTCCATCCCTGCCATCCCTGAATTCCTCCATAAGGAACTCTCTCTCTCAATCTCTTTAAGAAAAGATAGTATGCTATTGCAAAGCCCCCTGTAGGTGGGGTTTATAAAGAAGGGACAATTCACTACAGAGGCTTATAGAGACCTCCAAAAGCAACATCCCCAGCAGGCGTTACATACATCAATTCTAAAACATATCATTACTACTAGTAACATGCTTTGAATTACAGTTGACAAACCACTTGGGATCACTGATCACACTTTGTGATCATATACTAAAATGTAATCTGACATTTGTTGCACCATCATTCTCCATCTTACTGATTAGACTTGTGCTTTCAGGCTTTCAAGCCCAGTTTCCCTCATTGTTTCATTCATGGGTATCAGTGTTTCTTATATGAACTAAATGGGTTACAAGTTTGTTGTAACCCAATTAGATTTGGTACTGAAATAATCAAAGCAATATTAATATCTATAAAGTAAATATAAAAAATACAATTCAATAAGTAACTTGTTTTTAACATCACCCAAGAAAAGATGATAAAGAAAGCCTGCCATAAAGGTATAAAAGTTGGCAATATAAAATAAATCTATGGGTCTGTTTACTAATGTGCATAGCAAACTTTTACTGAGCGTTCCAGCCATTTTTTGCTGTTTTACCCGAGCTGACTATTTAGCAGTTAATTTTAACTATAACAAGACATTTCTTTAATACTTTATTTTTCATGATATGAGATGTCCATGTCAATGATTCTAATGTACTATCCCCAACATATGTCCCAACAAAACCAAGTCCAACCATTATTTTCTGTGGGTTCTCTATGTAATTGCTTAATTACACATACATTAAAAGCCTGATAGGTTAGTTGTTATTTGAATAAAAAAATGTGAACACTGCATAGAAGCCAGAGTTCACCCCAAATACCACAGAATATAACTATGTATTTGATAAGGAATTGAAATGTACAGGGTAACAACCTCCATCTGTTTCTAAAAAGCTTGAGGCTGGACTCCCCTTATCTACAAGATGACAGTGTAGAAACTACCTAATAGACGTGCTGTAGAAAATGACAATGCTACTACTGCAAATATGGATTAGGTGGCCAGTGTTTAATTTGTCCCACCTAATATGTTAGAAAGAAAAATGAAGTTCATTTCAATTGGTATTAGAAATCTCTCAAAGAAACTATGGGCTTCACATTTTGATTCGATAAAAGCTATCCTGACATTTATTTATTTATTTACTAAAACTCAAATGAATCTGTTTTTTATGAAAACCAAAATCCCTTACACAAATTGAACTCATTTATCAATAATATTTCTAGAAAATAACAGAGACAAAATGTTGCGACATAATTGAACGTCAATTCGTATCGTATGATTGACTCTCAACTTTATCAAATTTTCACAATGTCAAGAAACAACTTCAGGTACATCTGCCATTGACTTCTACATGACCTCCACAGGTTTGAGATGGAGTATTTTTGGATTCCGATTTTTAGCAGCTTTGGGGTGTAATAAAATTTTTTTTAAAAAAAAATCTAATTTTTATTTTTCTACAAAAAAAAAAAATTGAGTTCTCCCGCTAAAAACCTTGAAAATAAAAAAAATCCAGCTTTCATAAATGGGCCCCTAAACCCTAATTTATAAACATTAAAAAAGGAAGAACCAAGGGTAATGTAATAAATGGAGTTAAGTGTGCTATTTGTTTAGTAACCAATCAGCAGATAGTATTTACTTGCTAATTGGCTGCTTTGGGTTACTAAATATGGGCAATCGTACAACTTTTTATTACATTACCTTGTTAGTATGTATGTAACATTGTTAGCTTTGTCATTAGTATTTACAGAACTCTATATGCAAGGGCAGAATATAAGTATTTTGATAAGATATGACTCTACAGTGTTTGTGCATTCATGAACAATGCATACAGATGTATGTTCTTCATATACTATATAGTTCATCCATCAAGCCTACAAGTCGAATAAGCTCGTCTGCGAGGGGCCTACTTTGTTTTGTTTTTAAATGTACTATTGGAGTTAGATGGGGAAATAAACAGGTCATAAACATCCAAGTACATCAGGAAAAAAGTAATTTGATTCTAAATTTCAAATTATTTATAAACATGAGGTATAATGTAGGTTATAAAGGACATTACATTCTACAATTTAGCTTGCAAACCTCCGTGAGGGCACTTCTTGCTGCAGGCCAATTCTTTATATTGTTACAGGACATCCAAGGTGCTTATAATACCGTATGGTCAATTGGATGATATTGTATTTCAATTTGCAGCATAAGTATTGCATTATTATTCCTTTTTCTTCATAGTCTCTGCTTACTATAGGGCCAGAAAACATGCTATATTCCAAATCGTTTCACTGTTCTGACACACAAGAAAGATGGTGTAGAAGTCTGGTAATAACATTTGACATTCTGAAGGGCAGATTTATCAAGGGTCGAATTTCGAAGTTGAAAATACTTCGAAATTCGACCATCGAATTGAATTACTTCAACTTCGAATATCAAAGTCGAAGTTTTTTTTTCATCGAACTTGGCCATTTGCGGTCGAAGTAAAATCGTTCGATCGAATGCTTAAATCCGGATTTCAGCGATTTTTCTTCGACTTCAAAAAACTTAAATCTGCCCCTAAAAGTTAAAACTGAAAATAAGACCTAAACCATGAACATTGTTTAAGTATTGCTTTTACTTTGTAGAATATCTGGTATTATTTCCCAATCACATAGTAAGAAAAATTTACACAGCACTTGTAAATAAGCATAACACTCAAAGTAGTATTGGGTTAATAGATTTTATTTATCTTGTTTAAAGAAGCTGCAATATATTTTATTCTACATCAGTCATTTTAAGCTATATTTTAAATTATTCTTTCCTTTTAAATACCATTAAACAATTGTCAATTGCCCATCATAGTCACACTTGACTCCATATGAAAGCCAATGATACTGCGTGATCCTAAATAAAAAGGTACTGAGGATGAAAAGGTGTATGAATAAGTGCTAAAGGCATTACATAGGTAATATGAGCAACACATAAAGGACTTGGAGTGGAAATAAAAATGTGTCTGATGATATGTAACCAGAAAGTGGGCATTTAATAAAATTGAAGTCATTTGCTATCATTTTATGCGCAATAATGCATTGCATATTGTTTTCTAACTGCAAGTAAATCATTGTAAGCCACTGAGCATGTATTACAACATGACATTAGGTGCAATAGCTTGTTTAAATAGACATTATAGAGTCATTTTGTGTGCTGCTGTACACAACGCATTATCCATTTCACTCAAATCAAATAGGACATTAATGCTACTTGCATGGTGGCTTAGGTTTGAAATTAATTTACTTCTAGTTTCTAAGCAAGCTTTGTGTCATTTTATCTAGAGAAAGAAAGGAAAAGAAAGAAAGAAAGAAAGAAAGAAAGAAAGAAAGAAAGAAAGAAAGAAAGAAAGAAAGAAAGAACAGGACTTTGCGTCTAACCTCCTTTTGCAATGTAAAGATAAAACATTTATTTTTAAAAAATATTTGAAATAAATATTAATTGTAATAGTTCTATATATTGCTCTTTAACAGAGGACCATCAGGCAGCAGTATATGAGCAGAATTTTCATTTTCAGGTTAAGTTACACTCTCTACACTCACAATCCAGCCCTGCCCTGTTGCGAGTCAACAAGAGGTAAGTAAGAAGGGATTGGGGCATTATATAATTTGCCACTTCTTCGACCCCCTTTTTTACCAAACTTGCCCTAGGAAAAATACTATTTTCTCTTAGGGAAAGTAAAGTGAAAGTTATTGGTAATGGATTTACCATAATATTGTTGTTTTAAGAATAAGGGGATTTCAGTAATATTTTGATTACATTGTAATTAGCATTAATCGAACTGCAACTTAATGAAGCTTTTTTAGTCATGTCGAGCATTAACATAAACCATCAAAGTACTTTGAAGTAGGAAACATTACTATTTTGACACTTCATTAATAGATCTCTTCTTTAATAGACCTCGCAAATTAAGAATAAATTAAAGCATTCTGCATTCATACAAAACTGCTCATCTCTTTGCAAGGGATCCTTAACTCTTGCCTTCCCATCTGTCCAAAATTATAGGTTTTTCTGGGTAAAAGATACATTTTAGAAATCAGATTATTTGCACATCTGGATTTCCTTAAGTAACACATCAGTTGATTGGTGTTTTTCCCATAAGAAATAATAACAAACCTTAAACTGTTGCAGGCCATGAGAACTGGAATGTAAAATATCAGACATATGCTGCACTGCTTATTTCGAAAAGTATTTAACTAATGTAGTGATATTTACATACTAATTTCGAGTATGCATGAGCTGGGAACACCACAAGATTCGTTTTCTTAAGGAACCTGATAGGAAACAGACACTAAAAACATATTTAAAAACTCTAACCTTTGTTTATATTATTTCTATGAATTTCAAACAAAAGCAAAGAAAAACACGCTTTTATTTTAAAATGGATTCCAAATCCTTTTTTTTTTTTTTTGCAGGAACAATTACAAATAAATGGTATTTAGTTAAACTGATCATTTGGCAAAGCACAAAAGATCTTTATTCAGTTGAACTATAAATGAATTCACTGAACTGGAAATATCTTGTAGTACTGTGGAAGGAACACAGAATACACAAGGAACACAACAGAAAACAAAACATATGGAGTCTGTTCCTGTCTGGTGACAAATACTTTATGTTTTTTTGTGCATGGGCAGAACATTTCCCAGAATGTAAGCACTAGAGCTAATATGTTATCTACCCAAGCAGAAGAGCATGGTGTCTGATCAAATAGTCATCAGAGTAGCATTTTTCTGCACAAAAGTGCTTGTAGTCCACATAAGTGATCATCACCTGGGACCATAAAATGTAAAAATTCGTTTTTCATGTACTTTAACTGCTCCTAGGCTGACTAAGGCAACTTCTAGGTCTGAATAACAAACATGAACACATTTATGAAGGCTATTTCTCAGAAGTAAATTGAAAAGTTGTGTGCAAAAGGCCTATTTAAAGTTTTTACCTTAAACTGCTACTGTAAAATTGAATTAATCAGTTGTGCTCTTGCTCTATTGCCACATTCACAATAACTATTATTATTAATACATTTATAAAATCACTGAAGTTGCATGTATTTTATCCACGACAACATAGCATATTATTTCTTACTGTTTTACAATTATAATTTAGATGTTTATAATACCGTAATAATTACATTTGACTAGCTATTTTCTTTATAATAAAATTGATGCTGAAAACTGACCGATTGTAAAGGAATTGTTCAGTATAAAAATAAAAACTGGGTAACTAGATAGGCTGCGAAAAATAAAAAATTTTTTCAATATAGTTAGTTAGCCAAAAATGTGTAACATAACTTAACACAACACAACTATCTGCTTTACAGCTTTCCACTGATTGGTTACCAGGCAGTAACCAATCAGGGACTTGAGGGGGGGGGCAAATGGGTCATAACTGGTTGCTTTTGAATTTGACCTGCATGCTAAGGATCAATTGCAAACTCACTGAACAGTTATGTCCTATGTAGGACATAAAGTCACTGACTAAGTCAAAGTTAGAGAGCTGAAAAGCAGGAAGTGGTGTTCTGTTCTGTTAGACATCCAGTCACTGCAGCCTTTAGACATTACATTTTTGGCTAACTAACTATATTAGAAACTTTTTTTTATTTTGCACAGCCTATCTATTTACCCAGTTTTTATTTTTACACTGAACTGTTCCTTTAAGTTATACCCACTAGATGCAATGTTGTGCCAAATAAAGTTAATTAACACTACTTACTCTATATGTGGTTGTATGTTGACAAGAGTTGAATAAGGATGCAAACAAGTAACTGGTGTGGTAGGACAGGGACCAGGCATCTCTTTTTCTCACCTGTTTCCTGCACCTTCTTTGAACAGGTAGATTGCTTTATCCAGCCAAAAGACTCATTCCGCAGAAAAACATTCCCCTTCTACCAAATAAAGAGATATGTTTGGTAATACAGTGTTTGGCAGCTCCAAAGGAAGACTGAATTTGTGTGGTTGAACTGTTTTGCAGACAACTTCTATCTTCTATGGTCCATATTTCTCAGTTGTCTTCTGCACTTTTAATCATAGTAAAGGCAAGTTTCATCTATATTATGAAAAAAAGATATAATATATAGCGCTATTGTGACTTTAAAAATTATTTCTTTCACAACCAATTCATTAGTCTCCCTTCCTTCTTAAAATAGAAATTATTTTCTTGTCTAGTGACCAACCAGACACTTTCATGTCCCTTCTTGAAATAATAAAGGCAAATTGCAAATTATAATTTGTGACAAAGAGGTTTGTCCTATTAATAATTTGGTATATGATGGCAGATACATAGCACCCAGGCTGAGGGTAAGACAGGCTAGGACCCTGGAGCTTGGTTGGAAAGTACTCTGGCCAATCAGTCCACAGGTGGGACTGTTTAAGGGGAACCTTGGTGTGTTGAGGGAAGTCAGTGTAAGCTTGGAGAAGCTAAGAGAAAAGAGTGTTTTCTGAAACAAACGGTCTTTGATACTGGGACTCCAAAGAAAGACTGCCTCTGATGGCAGAGAGGACTTTTGTTTTGTATTCTTTGAAAACTCCAATTTGGTGAGACTTTGATTTACTGTTTTCTACTTTAGCACAGAGCTTGTGCTTTTTTTTATTTTGTCTGCTGTGAAAATAAGCCAAAGACAGGAGCCTGCTAAGTTTTGTTGTCAACCCAAGCCTCTAGGGATACATATATAGAAAGATGTTCAGTGCCTATGCGTTGGGTAGTGATTTTGGGGTTAAACTACCCAAGCAAGCGGGGGATCCAGGTGCACAAGCCCCAAACTTTCAGCTCAGGAAAGCAATGTAGCAAGTAGAAAAAATAGCGATGGGCTGGCACAAACTGGATCACACTCCAGAAATAGATGTAGTAAAAAAGTAAGTTTATTAAGACAAAAACATCACAACAAAGGCATTTGCTGTGATGTTTTTGTCTTAATAAACTGACTTTTTTACTACATCTATTTCTGGAGTGTGATCCAGTTTGTGCCAGCCCATCACTATTTTTTCTACTTAACCCAAGCCTCTAGTCTCACATGTGGAACTGTTTTGCCTGATCACTTACCGCTGCTACGAGCAATCCCCCTACACGTTTTATATATTAAATTAGATACAATTTTGAAGCATTATGCATAAGTTCTGGTGACCCAAAAACAAGATAGTATTATCAGTTACATGCCACAAATATGCAAAATCATAAGAAAAGATGACGTAACAATAAATATCCCATTTAAATGGTGGCATAGAAACATATATAGGCCTATAAAATATGACTGCTGAATTTCAGTGTATATAAATAATCAACTGTTCTGTTATCTAATTAATATTACATTAATTGTCCTTTTTGAAGGGAGAGAGAGAGAGAGAGAGAGAGAGAGAGAGAGAATGAGAGAGTGTCCTGGAAGGAGCAGATATATATATAAATACAGAAATCAAAAATGTAGAAAACACACAGTACAGCAATCATCAATTCTTGTTCAAGGAGAGTTAAACTCTAAAAATTAATATGGCTAAAATGCCATATTTTATATACTGAACTTATTGCAGCCTAAAGCTTAGGGGTCATCACAAATTATCAAGCAGAAAATGAGGTTGGCCTGTAATATAAACTGATGGTTCTGGTGCTAATTGCACTGGTTTCTGTGCTGTCATGTAGTAATTATCTGTATTAATTACTAATCAGCCATATAGTGTGACATTTATATTCTATGTGTACTGTATGTTTTGAGTCAGTCCCTAAGCTCAGTAACAGACAGCAGCACAGAGCATGTGCAGTGAATCAGCAGAAAAGAAGATGGGGAGCTACTGGAGTATCTTTGGAGTCGCTCTCACTGCTAAAGAGTTTGCCTTGGGGTGGTACAGATGCCCAAAACATAATGTATAACATTTCTAGCCTACTTCTTTAATTAAGCTTTAGTTCTCCTTTTTTTTTTTTTTTGAAAGCCCAACATTTCGGTCACGAACTGTGATTTTTCTCAAGGGATACAAAACCCTTGAGAAAGGTCACAGTTTGCAACCAAAACATTGTGTTAGCCTAAAAGTAAGTGATCTCAGCACAAAATGTGTAAGGCTTTCTTATGGACACGTACAGTACATTTCAATAAAGATAAACCTATAATTTCAATTGAACCTGTCAATGCTGGAATAATTGAATGCCTGCTAATTTTCATATGCATGGTGTAATCCCCCCAGGAATTTCTTGCATACTTGTGTAACTCTCCAACTGTTTCACATTTCAATGTGGCTCACCGGTAAAAAAAAGTCTGGGAACCTCAATCTGTCCCTAACATTTATCAACATTGAACCTCCTTTGCCAATGTGCTGTTCAGTCCTCCAATTAAGTGAAATTTCTCTGTACAGTGGAAACATCCTACATAAAATGCATTTGGCGTGACTTTGTTTTATCAGCAAATATAGACATAGTACTTAAAATGCCAAACCCAAGGTAATATAAAAATACTGTAAATGAAAAGGGTCAAGGACATACACCTGTGTTACTCTACTGACAAACTGGTCATTAGCCATCACTCTTTGTAATCTAATATTCATCCAATTCTTTATCTAAGAACAAACATTATGATCTAGGCCAGTATAATTTCCACCTATGCATCAAACGTTATATTATTATAAATGGATTTATTAAAAAGGAAACCTTTGTTAACTACTTTAGTTGTGTAAACAGATGAAAAATATCAGTTCACAATCTCTGTTTTTCCCCTGCTTTCTCCCTGCTTTCATCAACAAATTGATCTCAGTGTGATATTAAGGAAGTTATTCATGAAAGGTTGAATTTTAGAGTTTTTCATACCTCAAATAAACTAGAATGAACTCACAACTCAACGTTTCTTATTTAAGAAAAAACTTGATTCAACTCTAATTAATCAAGTATTTGAATCACTCAAATTGATCGTCTTTTCAGGCAAAACCCTCCGGAAAAAACGTGAACATCATGAAGGCTATCAACATCTTCAAATGGTTCAAGGGACCTCTGCCATTGACTCAGACATGACCTCGACAGGTTTTAGATGGTGTATTTTCAGATTTGAGCTGTTTCCAGGGTCAGGGTATAATAAATCTTGAAAAATATGAGCTTTTTTAACCCAAAAAAATGATTTTTGACCAATCACAATAGTAACAATTCTATCAAACTATAAAGATTTTACTTTGTGACATATTTTCAAGCCTACAAGGATACTATACTGACATATATTTGTAAAGAAGCATTTCCAAGGAATTACATTGTCTCTCTATGTTTAAACCTGTGAAAAGTCTTTCTATATTGCATAAATGCCCATATAATAGTGTTTAAGTTACTCCCTTATACAGTTGTTTCTGCAATATAATTTCAAAAGAGACCCTGTTATGATCAGTTTTCCCTAAATGCTCAACCACACAAATGTTAGAGATGAATTCAGCATTATTAGTTATAAATTGATCCAAAAGAACGTCTTTCATATTGGATTCCTTTACAAACTTGCTAGCTCTTTCTCCATTGGCTACCCCAGTAGTCCAATAGCTGGGCTTCATTATTCTCACTTATACTGAACAGTTTGTACCAACTTATAAAATCAGCCTAAAGGTTCAGCATCTCTATAGTAGCACATTTTTAGGCCTTCAACGTTGTCACAGGAGCTTCCTATCTCGGATTTTGTTAGGAGTGTTAACGCAGAGGTCAACGCAAATCAGCAGTAACTTAAGTTTGCCTGTAATATAAGCTGATGCTACAGGGCTGATTATTAAATTCTGATGCTAATTGTGCTGGTTTATGAGCTGTAATGCATCAGTAATCCAAATTATTTATTAATCAGCCTTATATTATGACATTTATATGATATATATTCATGATATTGTGCATTAGTCCCTAAGCTCAGGTATGTGACAGCAGCACAGATCACGTAAAGATGGGAAGCTACTGGGAGCATCTTTGGGGGCACAGATCTTAATTGACTGTAGTTGACTTTGGCTGGTATTAAAGTCCAAAACATAATGTACAACATTTCTTCCCTACTTTTTTAGTTAAGCTTTAGTTCCAGTAAGATAGGTCTATTGGTCTCAGCATGTGTATCTTGTGTTAGAAGATTACATTTGCAATAACTTTGCAGAAGATTCTATTTGTAACATTTACTGCACCCCCTTCTAGCTACTGTCTTGTTTTTCTTTCATACCTAATGTTGTCTATACTTTTTAGAGAGGTTCTTCATCTTTTTGTTTCTTTCTCTTTAGGGAGGAAGAGAACATACAAAACCGGTCACCTTTTAGAGCGTTTGCGGAAATGCCTAAAGGCAAAGTGGCGAAACAAAATCAAATGTCCATGTTGTTAAAAATGCATTATAGTTCATACATTCATGTCATGCAATATGTAAATGAATAGTTACATTTAAATATATACAGAATTTTTTGGGAACTTATAAAATGAGTCACCTCAGGGTTCATAAACGTTCTTAGTGATGTCGGATATAATCGACAGCTTAGTCTTGTCATTTCACATGATTCACTGAAACTTGTGTATTATAATAAATAAAGTACCCCCTGTTGCAAAATATGAGGATATTAGATGTAACCTCTGAGTTTCATGACCTGTATAAAAACACTCTGCCTTTGACCTTGAGCTTTCATACGGTCATAGAACTCCTTGGTAACTTATAATATCCTTATATTTTACAATAGGGGGTACTTTATTCTATATATATATATATATATATATATATATATATATATATATATATATAAAAAATGCTCTGGGTGTCCACACTCGATCTTAGGTAGAGTAGAGGTGCACGATCAATGTTCATAATATGCAGTAATAATGGATCAGCACACTCATTGTAGTAGTGAATGAAGTGTTTTATTGGTAACACAGCATTGTATCTGACATTTCGGTCCCACCTGGGGACCTTTCTCAAGGATAGTGTGTACATACCTTTATGCATTATGTACAGACTATCCTTGAGAAAGGTCCCCAGGTGGGACCGAAACGTCGGATACAATGCTGTGTTGTATAACACTCCAATAAAACACTTCATTCACTACTACAATGAGTATATATATTTGTGTGTGTGTGTATACAGTATATATATATATATATATATATATATATATATATATATATATATATATATGGTTTTTGTTTTTTTTTAAACATTTTATTTTTTTATAATAAACATGCATTTTTTCCAGTGACCAATTAGTTAGATGCAGGTTTGAAAACATATGTCATCTTGTCCTCAATACGAAAGGACAAGGAAAAAGAAAATTATCCAAAACTAACATGCTAAAACTAGATTAACTGAACTAGACTAAACTATGCCCACAAGTCACTATATTTAACCCCTGCGCTGCTGATCTAAAAAAGCTGTAACATCATATTTTACAGAAAAATAATCTTCAGGTTTATGTTTAAAACAGACTTTGCTTGAACAGGTGGATGCAACTGACTTGTTTCTTTTTATAAAATACCTACCACTACATTTCATTTTTCTCCCAGAAGCAACCAGGTCTTTTATTACTATATGTGTTCTTATAAAAAGGCTCACAGAGGTTTCCTGTCAAACATGAAAACACATTGATTACATAAATTGAATGAGATGTATCTATTTTCTTTCCCCTGATGAGTAAATTCACCAGCTTGAAGTACAGTTTATATGTGGTTACTATCAAATAAAGGTACAGTTATTAAAGAACCCCTGTGTAAACTAAAGCAGAAGTGAATAGTATACAGAAGAACATGCACAGTAGTCATAAATTGAAAAAAGATGCTCCACATCAGTCCAATTCTCTTCAAGTTTTACAAGAGAAAATAATGGAAGTTTTTCTGAAATGGCAGGCAGAGCAGCGGTAACAGGACTTATGATTTGAATTTGAATTAACTGAGTTACTGGTTAAGCATTTTATGCACAATTACTTATGCATGTATTGTTTGTAGTATAATGAATAATTTGATATTTACTATGGAGTAGACTTCAAAATATTTTATTTGTAAGTTAGAAATCAGACAAAACCTAGCCTCTCTGTGGTGTCTGGTGCCTTTTTTGTCTGACTCCACACACACCTTTCTAACTCATTACTGCAAATCATTTAAATTTCAGCACACAATGTCACCTGCACTGTAATCTGATTACTTTATGGAGGAATTAGTATGTATATTTAATGTAGAAATGTTTTAATCTTGATGAAAAAAATCCTAAGGAACTGTGATAGGGATGCTCATATGTCTAGGAGATATGCTGGTTACATGCTAATAAATGACAGTTGATTTATGTATCTGGATTCTTTTATTTATAAAAATAGCAAGTGGACTGATTTTTGATATTAATAATACAAGTGAATCCACTTTGATTAGACTTCTGTGGAGAGCTGTGCATATTCGGCATTACAATTAAATCTTATGATGTGGAATAGGAATGACATGCTAATGAAGCAAGCCAGTGAGCCTGAACCATGAATGTCCAACATCATTATGGGATATCTTAGATGAAGAGTAATTATAAGAGGAACACTGAAATGTCATTAAAATCTCCAGTAAAAGATTTAACCTACTATTTCATACTAATAGTGATGCTCTACAACGTTCGGTAAGTGAATACCGAGTACATTTCCTGAAATCGCAGCAATGATTTTTAAATATTGTTGATGTGGATTTAAGAAAAATATTTCAAGGTCTACTATTGAGTTCTAATTTAATTTTGTAAATTTGATTTCATCGCCAGCAGTGCATAATTGAAATCTCCTTTTAATAATTTCAGATAGATTAGTAATTAGAGTTAGATCTAGTTTCCGTGAAATGTATTATAAGTGAGAGATGAGGTTCAAGATTTTTTTTTATTTAATCGTTTCATTCCATTAGCACAATTTGCTGACTGAAACTAGTTCAGTCAATTCCTCCAGTGCATTTCTTGTTTATTTATGAAGACCCTTTTTTTCTGTACAACAGTGTAATGTACTGAACACATATGTGATAATCCCTCCTTTGTTCCATAAAACATTGCTATCTCAATTGTCCCCAAAATACAACTTACTATATAGATGACTAATGATGGGCAAATGTAATCGCGGCAAATTTCTGTGTTTTGCCGGCCGTAAATGTTTTTGTGAAACTGTGGCAAAAAATTAGCAGGAACAAAAAAAATTGTTGCACATAATTGCCGCGTGCATAAAAATTGTTGCGCGTCAAAATTATTCAGGCACCCATTGACTAATGCATTTAGACAAAATAGTCGTGCATATTAAAATAGACGTTCGTGTAAAAACTGTTGGGCGTCAAAATTATTTTGATGCCCATTGACTTCAATGTGTTTGCAAATTTCGGGACAGATTTGTCCATCACTAAAGATGACTATTTGTTCAGTATATGCAATGTAACTTAAAACTGGATATATAAAATTATTATGATAAAATGTTTTTGAGCAAACATCTGTTGTTTTCTTGTGTCTGTATAACAGTACATAGGAGTCATTTGTTTTTATAAGAGAAAAAGGTTTTGAAGTGAGCAATTTTGGCTTTTCTGGGAAATAAAGCATCTAACAATACATTAAAATCTAATTATAAATCAAAATTCTACTCTATTCACAGAATAATAACCACATCAGAACCCTTCAATGTATACATCAATCCCAGCATGCACAAAATACATTTTTGCTCTGTGGTGCATCAATGTAAAACAGAACCCGTCTTCTCCCAAAGAATATATATTGCAAAATTTGGTAAGGTTCATTAACAATAGCAAGTGCACTTCTTTAACTTGAAAGCTATACATAATTTTGCAGAATATTTAGGAATGCAATGAGAAATAAGCTAAAACAATTATTGCATTACATAGTGCTAATAATGGCATGGTATAAATAGATATTTACAGGCATGAAGAATAATCTATAGGTGCAATGCACTGTTTGGTATTAGCAACAAAGGACATTGGATGGATTGAGTGCAACAGTATAGTCATAAAGTTTAATATGTGACAATGGCTTGTTTAAGTTACTTCGCTACAAAATGCCTGGGCGTTATCTTTACAGAAATATGCTGTTCTAAAACCAGCCATGTCCAGCTTGGTCTGTACAAGAATCCAACATGCATTTACAAATAAGTCCTTTTTACATATTTCCTGCGAACTACTGTGCTCCAGAAAGATACAGAACAAGATATTGAATTAAATACTGATGAAACCAAATTCACATAATCTCTTGGTTACACAGCTACTTAAAAACATTCAAAACTTTAACATTGGTCAGCCCCTTGAGAAAGTCAAAGATTTCTAGCAATTGGATTTACTTACACTTAGGGGCAGATGTATTAAGGGTCGAATTAAACCCTCGATATTCGACTGGGGAATTAAAATCCTTCTACTTCAAATATCGAAGTCGAAGGATTTTGTGCAATTAGTTTGATCGAACGATCGAAGGAATAATCATTCGATTGAACGATTAAATCCTTTGAATCGAACGATTCGAAGGATTGTAATCCATCGATCGAAGGATTATCCTTCGATCAGAAAAAACTTGGAAAGCCTATGGGGACCTTCCCTATAGGCTAACATTGACTTCGGTAGCTTTTCGGTGGCGAACTAGGGGGTCAACGTTTTTTCTTAAAGAGACAGTACTTCGGCTATCGAATGGTTGAATAGTCAGTTCAAATCTTTCGATTCGAAGTCGAAGTCGTAGTCGACCCGGAGGTCAGAGTGGGCATCTAAAGGTGAAATATTGATATTTAATTCTACTTCTAATGCCCCTTAGCACTGGGGATTATAAAATGAACCCTATGATTTACTTTTATTATGATTTAGACAGGTTTTCTTTTTTCTTTTTCAATCACTCACTAGCATTTAAAAAAATTTGCATTTTTTCATCAGCCCTGCAGCTTTTTCATCAGCACTGTTGAAATTTCAACAGGTATCTGGTTGCTACCATCCATTTTACCTAGTGATAGGCAAATTTATTCGCAGGCGCGAATTCA
>NC_054375.1:74377183-74397183 GCF_017654675.1 Xenopus laevis
AAACACCTAATTCGTGTCCGCCGAATTTATTCGCCCATCACTAACCGCGACCAATTTAGATGCCTTGCAACTCTAACGGTGGTAGTAAAAACCCCTGTTATATTAAGGTATAAATGATGTCATAGAGTTGATTTAATTAGGTGTCTTACATGTTTGCATTTTCAGTTGTGCAAAATATAAAGGTAGAAAAAGTGCAGGGAGAATCTACCGTGAGACCTAGATAGGAGATGCTGTGCTTGATGTGTTATTTCAAGAGATGGTTTGAGATTTTTTAGGAGTCTTTGCATACTCTTTAGGATGGTAAACCTTTAGGATGGAAAGCCATTTCAGTATACACCTTGATTTTCAGAAATCCAAATAGTTATTGGATGGTTCTGTACTTTTGGAAGGTCAATGTTGTTTGACAGATTTATGTAACTCAGCTGTAGATCTGGTGAAGTTCAATAGGGACATAGACCAGATCAGGCAAATGTTATTTTCTTAGTTTGGTGGTACCTAAATGTGTTTGGCCAAGGGGGTTGAAAAAAAATTGCTATTGGTGACTAACATGGTGCTTCCAGCACAGAAATTAACAATTTTGTCTGGTACTGTTATGCAGCCAGACCCGGATTTTTGACTTAATTAGTAATTTAAGTAAAGCAGAAACAACAATTATCTGAATACTTATATTTTAAACACAAGATCATTTAATGGGCACTGTTTAATGGGCACCTATCATCAACATTTTTCCTGCAACGAATATACATGCTAATTGAGCCTGCTCTCATGTTGGGGGAAACAATTGTTTTTCCAAAAGCTTAAAAAATGCCTCCCCAGCACTAAGCCACCCGCTCTGGGAGGGAGCTCTTTGTACAAGTGGCCATGATGGGACACATGAGGGCAGATTTATCAAGGGTCGAATTTTGAATTTGAAAAACTTTTCGAATTCGAAAGGCCCAACTGAAATTAAAGCGAAGGGGTTTTTTTTTTGGCAGAATAGGTCATTTTTCGATTGAATGAGAATCGTATAATTCAAAGTTTTTCCCCGAAAAACCCAATTGACTCCGAATAGGTTCTAGGAGGTCCCTCATAGGCTAAAACAGCAATTCGGCAGGTTTTAGATGGCGAATGGTCGAAGTCAAATTTTTAAAGAAACAGTACAGGGCACATTTACTAAGCTCGAGTGAAGGATTCGAATGAAAAAAACTTTTCGAAGTTTTTTTTGGGTACTTCAACCATCGAATAGGCTACTTCGACCTTCAACTATGACTTTGACTTTGATTCGAACGATTCGAACTACCTACTTCGGCACTTTAAACCTACCGAGCTATGTTAGTCTATGGGGACCTTCCCATAAGCTTTCTAAGCTTTTTTTGATCAAAGGAAAATCCTTTGATCGATCGATTAAAATCCTTCGAATCATTGGATTCGATTCAAAGGATTTAATCGTTTGATCAAATGGTGTTTCCTTCGATCGTTCTATTGAAGTATTTGCGGTAAATCCTTCGGCTTCGATATTCGAAGTCGAAGGATTTTACTTCGAGGGTCGAATATCGAAGGTTAATTAACCCTCGATATTCGACCCTTAGTAAATGTACCCCTTCATGTTAAATTTCAAAATTCTAATTTTCACATTTTTTTCAAATTGAAATTGGACTATTCACTAGTCACAAAAATTAGCTAGAAATTTGAATTTTTATAATTCGAATTTTCACTTTGACCTTTGATAAATCTGCCTCACAGTTATTTATTAAAACTCAGATTTTTCTGGTTGGGCTTTTAAAGGGGAAAACTCAAATTTTTCAAGGAAAAAAAACCTCACATTTTTCAAGATGGATTACACCCGAAGTTGTTAAAATTCTAAATCCAAAAATACTCCATCTCAAACCTGTCGAGGTCCTGTAGAAGTCAATGTCAGATCTCCCTTTTCAAATTTGGAGATATCATGGGTTTTGTACTATAATCTAAAAAATTTTCAGGTGATAACTTTTGGCTCAATGTCATCAAGACTTTTCCCGAGCCAATTTTTTTTTTTTTATTAATAAATAAGGTATAATTGTAGATGAGAGTTTGGTTGAGTTTGTTTTATTAAAATGATGAGATAAATTTGAGTTTTAGTAAATAACACCCAAGTGTTTCGCTTGCTTATGTTTCACAGGCACATCACTAAACATGGCTGCCAGCACTGGGATGGAGTTTTCACGGGGCATTTTAAAATAAAACACTATTGTTTCACCGAAGTAGAGTGCAGACTGTATTAGCCCATACCTCCAGTGAGGGGAAAATTTTTTGGATGATAGGCACCCTTTAAGTGCTAAAAGGAGATATCCAACTTTAACTGATATATTCTGAAAAAATGTTTTAATCTTATAAAACATATTTGTCATTTATTTTCATTGAAAAACATATAGTTTTACGTTGTACACCTACCAAGGCATTGAAAATTGTAGCTCTACATGTCCAAAAGTTTTCTCCAAAGCTTGAAACATTGCACACGATCAAAACTAGGGTGCATGCTACAGTCAACACTAGGGTGCATATTGATCCGATTAGCTAAATCACCTCTAAATCACAGCATCTCAGCATGGGTCCATAGCCTTCACAGCATCTCTCGTAATCAATAGAAGCAGAGGGGAGAGAGTAGGCATCTACAGATCTGCAAAAATGCTTGTGAAAGAAAAATATGAACATAAATTGTATCAATTTATTTATGACACATACTGAATGCCATAAATATAAGGTTTAGACACTAATTTGAAAGCTTAGAAAAGAGTAAACAATTTTTTTGCTATTTTTTTTTGGAATATTCAATTTTGAGCCATGGCCAAAGAAATGTGGAACCATGACCTTTAATGCTTTTGAAAACTATTCTTCTTTTTGAAATATATTTATTATTTCTGACATTGCACTACTGTAGATTTAAATATAACCTGTTTCATTATATTCTTCCATTCTAGTTAGTTATTATAGTCAATTTGCCAAACGACATGTCTCTACATTTTAGAGGTCACGATTAAATAAATTAATCACTTAAATTATCCTGCCACTTACAGTGAGTGTCACATTTGGTAGATTTAAGAGAATATCATATTAATATTTTATGCACATTAGTTACCTTTTTAACCTGTCAGTGGTGCTTGTGGGATATGTGGAGGCCCTGACTTTGCATATGCATTCCAAATGATGGCTGCATGCAGTGGTGCAGCTACTTTGGGCAAATTCCTACCTCATAATGCCTCTATCAGTCTTAGCTTACTGTTCTGTACCCAAGTACACAAATAAACTTGAGAACTTGAAGAACTGGGCTGACTCAATCAGCTACAGGCTTTTTGCCAGGGATGGGCTGCACCTCAAAGATGATGGTGTAGCTGCTTTGGTGGAGAAGATGGCTAGAGGGTTGGAGGGGATTTTACTAGGCATGGGGGGTTTCAGTAAATGTTTCCGTGAAAGACAGGTTAGATGAGGTAGTGGGCAAAAGAAGGGAAAATGGGGGAGGAGATATGGTTGGAGGTACTGTTAAGAACAGAGAGGACCACATGTCATATATGAAATATGGTACCAGTATTAAATGTATGTGTAGGGATGTGTAAAGAAGCCACCCCTAGTATTATGTGCAGGCAGTCCCTCATTATGTGCAGGCAGTCCCTCACCTAACTGGGTCCTAAAATACAGTTGGGAGGGGTACTGTTTGCTCTTTCTGCTCTAAACTATGCCTCTTGCTGCTTCTCACAGTGACCAGCAGATGGCACTGTGCTGGGATATAAAAGGCTCTGAAGCCATGCTTTCAGTTTCCATTTTGTGCTGGCTCTAGCCTGAGCTAACAGGCTGAGTTTGTGTGGAACCTGATTGTTTTAGGATTAGTCAGGATAGGCTACTCACCATTATAAGTCACTCTAGGAGTGACAGATAGACAGGTTATTTAGCTGAGCAGCTCAAGGCTCCGACGAGGAGAGTCAGACGGATTAAGATCCCGGGTACTAATAGCCCAGAAGTAGGGACTAAGTGTATAGGAACAGGGTAGATAGATTCCCCTCAGGTTCCACTTAGGGAAAAGGCTGAAAGCTGGGTGTACCTTTATTGCTGCTGAGTACGTCCTCATGCCTGTGGGGACTAATATTGACCAAAAGGTGCTGTGAGTATTGCCTATTCAATGTGATGCCAAATCCTGTCATGCTCTATTGTATACTCCACTGAGGATTGTGAATGTTCAATAAACAAGTTCATGTTTAAGTTATAAGAACTACTGGCGCCCAATTATTATACCCTGAATCCAGTTACAGTTACACTACACCCTGCCTCCACACGGTTGCGAGGGCTTACTCCCTAAGATTATAGGTCTAATCCGGAGCTCATTTATTGGGAGTGGAGCTCAATAGTGGTGTACAACACCCACAATTTACTATAGCGCTACATATGTTTGCAAATGCAAGGAGTCTGACTGTTAAAATGGGAGAGCTGGAGGTGCTGACACTGGAGGAAAAATATGATACTACTGTTTTGGAGGAAACATGGCTGAACGAGTTGCATGATTGGGCAGTTAATATCAGTGGCTATACTTTGTTTGGGAGGGACAGAGGCAATAGAAAAGGAGGAGGGGTGTGTCTGTTATGCAGGATTTGAAAGTTAATATAAAGTGATGCTAGAAAATGAGGGGCTGAAGTCTTATGGGTGGAGCTCTTCACTGATTGTAAAGAGTACAGCATACTAATTATAGGAGTATGTTATAGACCCCCTTATTTAAGAGAGGAGAGGATGCTAAACTCCAGATGCAAATAGAAAAGTCTGGTAGTTTGGGGAAATTAAGGATAATGAGTGATTATAATTACCCAGATGTGGACTGCAGCAACAGTACTGCCAGGACAGTAAATGGGAAGAAGTTTATAAACTTTTTGCATGGCAATATTATGGCAGAAGTTGTTGAGGAGACAACCAGAAAAAATGGTATATTGGATCTAGTGATCTCCAATGACCCATAACTTATAGCAAATGTGTAAGTAATTGAACCCTTGGGCAATAGTGACCATAATGTGATCTCATTTAGGGTGTTATTTATCAAAGGTCAAGTGTTAAAGTTTTTTTTACCTCTAATGAACTCGAAACTCGAATGGTATCTTATTTAAGAAAAAACTCAGATGGCAAAAAACAGATTCTGCAAGTCCTAGTCCCGAAACCCAAAAACTTGAATTGATTGAGTTTTTGTGAAAAAAAATTGAATCGCTCGAATCGTTAAGAAGTAAATGTAGCTTCGCTAAGAACCACCTTATGTGGCTTAATTTGGAAGTAAAGAAATTAATAGAAAAGAAGAGAAATGCATTTAAAAACTACAAGTCTGTGGGGACAGTAGCTGCATTTAATGAATAGAAACGCTATAATAAAAAGCAAACCTGGAAGACAAAGAGAGAAAATGAGGAGCATATTGCAGGAGAGGCTAAGGGAGAGGCAAAACGTTTTTTAAGTATATTAATAGTAAAAAGATGAGGTTGAGAGTGTTTCTGCTTTAAATAATGGTCCCAGTATGGTTGTAACAGATACAGAAAAGGCAAATGTGCTAAATTAGTTATTTTCTTCAGTGTATACAATAGAGCAGTCAGTGTTCCCAGACCCACCTCATAGCTGCACTGCTGGCTCAGCTCAATCTCGTCAGTGGCTGACTCAGGATATGGTTCATAAAGCTTTACTAAAGATTAATGGGAACAAGGCGCCAGGGCATACATCCCGGGTACTAAGAGAGCTTGGTTCAGTTTTAGACAAGCTTCTATTTCTGTTATTGCTGTCCAGGCATACAACGGTTAAATTTCCATCTGGTCAGCAGCCAATCCAATCCCATGGGAGGTTTTTTAGGGTCACCTGACTTGTTAGCCTGAGCAACAGGTTTGAATGAGGAGTCAGTTGGTAGAAATCGGCGTTCTGTTAGACTAAGCAATTCTGGGTTTTTTTTGTGTGAAGCTGTTTTACAACTGTTGTGGGCATATTATTTGAAGGCTGGTTAAGGGATCACATTCAAAATTGTGTCCTAGTGAATGACGTTATGAGCAGCTATCAGCATGGCTTTATGAAGAATAGGTCATGTTCGTTAATGACTTAGGAAAGGGTATTGTAATGTATCAGTGTTTGCAGGTGAGTCAAAACTATGCAGCCCAATTAATTCTATCCAGGATGTGGCATCCTTGCAACAGGATCGTGACAAACTGGGCTACTTAGTGGCAGATGAGATTCAAAGTTGATTAATAGTAATGAGCAAAAATTTTCAGTGAGTTTCACGGCAAAAATGATGCCCATAGACTCAAAGCAAATTTTCCTAGAAGCCGGTGAGATTCACCTATTACTATTGATAAATGAAAAGTCATGCATCTGGGATGTAAAAAAATGCAAGCCACTTATACCCTTAATGGGAATTTACGAGGCAAATCCAAAATAGAAAAGCACCTTGGAGTAGTGATGGGCAAATGTATTCGCCAGGCTGGAATTCGCGGCGAATTTGCGTGATTCGCGGCTGGCAAACAAATTCGTGAAACGCCTGCGAAAGTTCGATGGTGAAAAAAATTTGACACCGGCGTCAGAAAAAAACAGACGCCGGCATAAAAAATGGATGCCGGCGTCTAAAAAACGGAAACGAGACACCTGCGCAGATTCGCCCATCACTACCTTGGAGTCCTTGTAGATAATAAACTTGGCTGTAGCAAGCAATGCCAGTAAGTGGCATCGGGGGCAAATAAAGCCTTGAGCTGTATTAAAAGGGGCAAATAGTCATGGGAGGAAGGGGTTATTCTTCCACTGTACAGAGCACTGGTAAGGCCCCATCTAGAATATTCCGTACAGTTTTGGTCTCCAGCACTCAAACAAGAGATTATTGAATTAGAGATGGTGCAGAGAAGGACAGCAAAGCTGGTAAAGGGTATGGAGAAATCATAGCTAAGAGGAAAGACTGGCAAAGTTTCGATTGTTGAAGCTGGAGAAGAGGCACTTAAGGGGTGATATGATAACTATGTACAGATATACAATAATCTCTCTAATGCTTTATTTACCAGTAGGTCTTACCAACTGAAGAAAAGGTCACCCATTCCAATTAGAAAAAGGGAGGTATTCAGAAGGGTTTTTTTACAGTGAGAGCTGTGAAGATATGGAATTCTTTCCCTTTAAGAAGGGATTGGATGGCTTTTTAGCAAGAAAGGGAATACAGGGTTATGAAAGATAGCTTGCAGAACAATTGATCCAGGGAATGGTCTGATGTTATATATAGGTTTAAAAGGTTGAACTTGATGGACGTGTGTCTTTTTTTCAGCCTAACTTACTACTGTATGTTCCCATGTATATCATTCAACTCTGAAGGACATTATTATAATCTATATGAAATGATGGAGGCAATGATTGGAAATAATGAAACAAAATGATAACACCATTCCCTATTGACAGTGACCACAAACTGTTCTTAATTTAAGATTTATCAAGAATCCACAGCCCTACTTAAAAAAGCAGTGGCTGAAATTACTGCCAACAAATACATTAATTTGCCTTTTGAAATGAGTTATACTTCGAAATGGATTTGTTTCAATATTCCGTAGGCATGAAATGGAATACCATAGCTTAAAATAGTTAATATAATAACCTTGCTCACAATATATAAAACTCCTGCCAGTCCTAAAGTAATGAGCTTGAGGTAAGCTGTCCTGCACTGATTTAAAAATATAATTTTTTTTAAATTTAATTTTGAGGTAACCAGCATGTACCCCAATTCAAAAGGGTTGCTACTAAATTCCTCAGATGAAAAGTAACGAATAAGTGAAAATATCTTATAAAGTCCACAGTCAACTATATATGCTTATTATTATTAATAATATAATAAATATTTATAATAGTAATAATAATAATATTATTAAGCATATATCGCTTCTGTAGTCATAATGAAATAAATGCAGAACCTGTTTTTTTAATTAGCAGCTGGTGTTTTGTGTCTCAAGTTTACAACTCATTTACAGGTATGGGATTCATTATCCATACACTCATTATCTAGAAAGCTCCAAATTATTGAAAGGCCTTCTCCTATATAGACTCCATTTTATCCAAATAATCCAAATTTTTTAAAATTAAAAATTGTATTTTTCTCTGCAATAATAAAACAGTACTTATACTTGTGCCAAACAAAAATATACGGCAATTAATCATTATTGGAAACAAAACCAGCCTATTGGGTTTATTTAATGTTTACATGCTTTTCTAGTAGGTTTAAGGTATGGAGATCCAAATAACAGGATGATCTGTTAACTGGAAAACTCCAAATCCCAAGCATTCTGTATAACAGGTCCCTTACCTGTACCAACTTTCACATAGGATTAACAGGAAACTATAAACAGTATATTATTTTCTACAATATTTTTTTATTGCTTATTCTTTAATGTCACTTTCCCTTGTCTTGCTTTTTGCTGTAATATTTAGCCATATATGCACAATATATGTTTTTGTAAAACTAAGATACAAAAGACATCACATAATTCCATGCATGAGAATATAGTTTAGCTTAATAGAAATAAGAACTGTCCTAAATGTAGCCTTTTCTTGACTGAATATAAAATATGTATGATGAAAAAAATATGTCAATTACATCTTTGTCAATAATTGAAGTATATGACACATTTTGGTTTTCCGCTTATTTATTTTAAAATGCACATATAAAAATAAGGCTTTAAATATAATATTAAGATTTATTTAAAGCCCATATGACAGTTATTTTGCATTGCAATATATCATCTTGACATTAAGTGAATGAGGCAGATTAGTGACAGACACTAGCAATGTCAAAATTTACATTAGGGCACATACTAATTCTATGGAAACGTACTATTAGCACTCACTAGAAGCAATGATGAGTAATGAGATAAAAATTGACAGTGTCAATAGTCATAAGCTCTTGCAATCAGAAATAATGAACTGCATGTGGATGATTGTAAGTATATAGTAATAGGGATAGACAGTATGCAATTCTGTTAAATATGAACAATTTTAATTAACTTCAATTACATAGAATTTTAAAATAATCCGATATTTTACAGAATCTGTGTTTGAATATACAGTATATATATATATATATATATATATATATATATATATATATATATATATATATATATATATATATATATATTTTACACACGGGCGATCCTGACCATTTTGCCTTCCTTCTGCCGCCCCTCCCCAAAACTTTGAGCAAACCTAACTTGGTCAGACTTGTAAATCTGACAAAAGTTTCAGCTTAGTGAATATACCTAAGCAAACTTGCAAGAAAACTGTATATCAATATATTTTTGCCTGGAGTAGTATTAATTTTGCTGACAACTATGGAGCACTTTGGATATTCACGGATAATGTAGGCTAATGCAAGCTCATTATATTTTCATTTTATTTAAGAATTCGAGTTTTTACAATTACAACTCCAATTCCACAATTATCACTATATATATATATATATATATATATATATATATATATATATATATATATATATAGATATATATATATATATATAGATATATATATATAGATATAAATATATAGATAGATAGATATTGATAATTCATCTGAAATCAATAGGTAGTGGTTCTACTTAATTTTGGGATTTGGACAATCAATTAACTTTTTCTTTGAAAACTCAAACATTGACATCTCCTGACTTCTCAAATGGCTTAATAAAAAAATGTGCCATGGCCAACATTTTCAGATTTGGCTGAAAAACAAACTTCCCTAAAGATTTGTACTGGGTATTGAACTGAAACCAAAGTTAATCTGCATATTCACATTTAAAAAAAGTTGTATTTATTGTTACTAAAAATTGTCTAGGTCAGTTGTTCAGAGTTGTTAAGTCACATGTCTTTAATGGAACAGTTCAGCGTAAAAACAAAAACTGGGTATTATGTTTGGTTTGGTTACAGTTCAGCTGAACACTCTACTTGATAATGTATGGAGTAATATGATTCAAAACATTACCGTGATTAATATATTTAGTCAAACTCAATTGTGGTTAATCCATTTGGATTCAATAAGAATTCTTAACTACAATCAGAACTGAGGAAATACAAGATTGGAATAGCAATCATCTAAAAGATAAACAGCCTTTGGGCAACTTATTATCAGAGGTTTCTCAGTGGATTGGTCAATTGTTTTATCAGCTCCTTTAAAGTTCTTTGGAATCAGGAAGTGACAAGGAGTACTAAAGTTAAACAGGCATCATATTCCTGTTTAGTGCCAGAAATAAGGGAAACCAATATTTCTTAACAAATGTGCAAAGGTATGTTCTGCACAAGCCCCATTCATTTAACCAATTTTAAAAGGGGTGTATACTGTCCCTTTAACCCATAACTATCCCCAGCACAAGATAAGAGATTGATTTTTATCTGACAGATATACTCTACCTTGTACATGTATCATATGATGCTCTTATTGGTGCCAATATGTATGTAACTAATATATACTGTATTTGTAGGATGTGCAAAAATTACATCTGATAAGAGTAACATTCTGTTACAGAAAAAGCTAAGAATTGTTGTCTATGGGATCTTTCTAATTTTGTTGAGCTAGCTTGACTGCCACACAGTTAGAAATTTTCCAGAGAAATGCCTTAAGCTGGCCTTAGACGCAAAAATCCGATCGTACAAATCAACGTACGATCGGACGTTCCCATCTCCCGACCCGCCACTAACTATTCAGATCAAAGTCTTACCATTCCGATCAAATAAAGTAGTAAAAGAACAGATCAGCCGGTGTACTACCCCTGACAGCAATCGTACGATAGTTATGTCTGACAAAGCTAGTGACAGTCTCCCACTGAAAATCGTACGATCGGCAATACATGCAGAGATATTACTCGCAGCCGACAGAAATTTTCTAACCTTTCCGAATGACCAAACGACCAATGTCCGCCGGATGAAAAATGTAGGGACTCTCTACACACAGTCCGAAAATCATACGGATCTACAATTTGTACGATCGGATCATTGCGTCTATGGCCAGCTTTAGATAAGCTTTAAATTGTACAAAGATTTAATAATATGCAAACCCCTAATTGAAATCTGAGGGTACAAATAATGTACAATATGGGGGGTTATATAGAAACTCTGAATGCCAAAAAACCCAAAGAAATCGTGTTTTTTTAGTATAAACTCAAATTTTTCGGGATTTATTATACCCCGAAAAAAGTCAGAATTCTAAAATCCGGCATCTCAGACCTGCCAAGGTTGCATATAAGTCAATTGGAGAAGTCCCAAAGATTTTTTTGATCTGCACTGGGTTTCCTGCAATAACCCAAAGATTTCAGGTGGAAAATCCAAAAATTTGTACGATTTGTACTTTTCCTGAAAAATTTCAGTTTTTTTGCTTAAACAAAATTTTCAGGAATGTGTATTAATGAATAAGGCAAAAAAACCTGTGCAGATTTGGTCAGAGTTTTTTCAGAAAATATTGAGATAAATACGGACAATTTCTTGTGAATACAAGTTAGCAAAACAAGAAACAAAATCAATAAGAACACAGTGTGATAGCAGCACTAGTAAATATAACAAAAGATGAATAATGACAGGGGAATAAAGGAGGAGTATTATAATCTAACACAAAACTGTACTAGTACAATTAGCAGTAATAGTAATTATTACTATTATATCACAATTAGTAACATCTGCAGATCTCACTGTATTATTCTTTGAAAAAACACATCATGTAAACTTGTCTGTAACCTCGTGTAAAAGTATACCAGCAATCTTTAGTTTTGACATCCAGAAATAGGCAGAGCATACTAAATTACTGTTTCAGTAGTACATGGATAATATTGTCTTTTACAAACCTATCATGTCAAAATATTATTATTGCCCTAATGGGTAATGGTATCCAAACTGTGTGACAATATATTTATTGCTATTATACCTACAATGTTGTAGTTATCTCATGCTGAATCAGCTGACAATCCAGATCAACAATAAACTGATATAATCAGTTCATTTAGCACAACTAAATCTGTTCTGATAATTCAAGTACCAAAGGTATTTAATCCTGGGACTCCAGTGTTCCAGCATTTCTGTGGTAAAGTATTTTTTTCTGAATGGTACAGCTTAGGTTTGTTGATGCATGAGGTTGTGTTGGGACTAGAGTTAAAGGAAAAGTAACATCAAAAGATGTAAGTGTTTTAAAGTAATACCAATATAATTCAGTGTTGCCCTACACTGGTGTTTGTTCAGAAATACTACTATTGTTTATTATTAGTATGCTGTGTAGCAATGGGTGCAGCCATCGAAATGAGAAAAGGCTCAAGTTACACAGCAGATAGGAGATAAGCTCTGTAGAACATAAATAGTGTTATCTGTTATCCACATTGTGAATAGCACAAGTCTATACCTTTTAAATACTTTTAATTTTTTTTCAATACCTTTTATATTTGATAAATACTATCAAAGAAATATGTATATGTATATATTACATAGAATTAGTGCACTGGATATTGTTAACAGTATACAAAAGTGGGCAAACATACAAAACAGCAAT
Source organism: Xenopus laevis (assembly GCF_017654675.1). Lineage (NCBI taxonomy): Eukaryota > Metazoa > Chordata > Amphibia > Anura > Pipidae > Xenopus > Xenopus laevis. The sequence continues at coordinate 74,389,685 of NC_054375.1, forward strand.
GTTATGAATATTGTGGATCTGTTTTTCTTATATACACCTTATACCAGGGATCCCCAACCTTTTGAACCCGTGAGCAATGTTCATAAGTAAAAGGAGTTGGGGAGCAACACTAGCATGAAAAATGTTCTTGGGGTGCCAAATAAGTGTTGTGATTGGCCATTTGGCAGCCCTTATGTGGATTGTCAACCTACATTGAGGCTCTCTTTGACAGTACACTGGTTTTTATGCAACCAAAACTTGCCTCCAAGCCTGGAAATCAAAAATAAGCTTTGAGGCCACTGGGAGCAACATCCAAGGGGTTGAAGAGCAACATGTTGCTCATGAGCTACTGGTTGGGGATCACTGCCTTATACTGTAAGTACAATATACTGTAGATGCGCACAATCAGCAGCAACCATTTGATCTTTTTGTGCACTTTTCTTCCCTTTATTTGCTCTGTTGCTAATGTGCAGTCACAAAGAAATCACCATGTTTTTTGTTGGTGCTTAGTGCAGAACTGTAAGGAGAATGTTTGGCCAACAACAAAGTACCATTTTTGTTAAAGGAGATGGAAAGGTACTGAAGCAGTTTATTGTCAATAGATTAGCCACAATAGTGCAAGCTATAACACTATATTTATTCTGCAGAATGCTTTACCATACCTGAGTAATCCGCTCTAGAAGCTCTCTGTTTGTTTAGGATAGCAACTGCCATATTCACTTGGTGTGACATCACATCCAGCTTGAGTTTCCCTGCTCACTCATAGCTCTGGGCTCAGATTACAGGAGAGGGGGGAGGAGGGAGGGGCAGAGGCGCAAACTGAGCATGCTCATGCCCTAACCTTGGAGGTTTAAAATGAAAACAGGAAGTCTGATACAATAGAAGGAAAGAAATATACACAATAGAAGGAAAGAAATGCTTTCTTTTGACAGAGGACTCGGAGCAGAATTGCTTTGAGGGTTTACTGGTGTATTTATATAGACCTTTCTGATAAAGCTTACTTCATTTTAGCCTTTCCTTCTCCCTTAAGATGTATTGTTTGGGATTAGTGAAGGGTCTATTTTAGTTAATACCTCAAAGCATATGAACTGTTAAACTAAATATCTTTATGATTTTCTTATTATTTTTTATATTTTAATTCCTTCTGCCATTTATTTTCCAGCCGGTCCTTCATACACCACCCCTACTCCTATCTGTTACCTTAGGCAGTTGAAAATTCAGTCATTCCTGTCTCCATGATGCTTTTTCCACCTACCATTGTTCTTACTCTTAAATGGACTACCTCAGAAATCCATGCCCAACTCCCTAAGATTAATTTAATGGTAGCTGAGCAATCAGAACTTGCCACATGTACCTATGGTCAGTCTCTAGCTTAACATATAGTTTATGTTAGGCAGAGAGTTCTTGGAATTCCTGCAGTGAGAACACAGATGCCAGACCCAATGGAAGGATAAGTATCAGGGAGCCAGTGTATTAAGATCCACCAAATCCATATTTGTATACATTCAACCAATCCATATTTTTTATACATTCTGTGTAGTGTAACTTGTTTTGTATGTGTATTATTTCAGTAGATATGTGTCAGTAGGTTTTGTAAATAAATATATATTATGATTAAACTATCTCTTTTATTTTAGACTCTTATAACCAGAAATACTTATGTACATGTGTATATGAGAAAACATATGCATATTTACATAAATATATATATATGGTCAACACTATCCTAGGGGGAAACTGCAGAAATTGGAAAACTATTTGAAAACCACGACATTGTCAAAACTAGAAACCATGTGAAATTTGCTTTACTATAATACCCAATGCTATACAGGTATGGGATCTGTTATCTGGAATCCCATTATCCAGAAAGTTCCAAATTACGGAGAGGCTATCTCCCATAGCCTCCATTATAATAAAATAATTCAATTCTTTAAAAAATTATTTCCTTTTTCTCTATAATAATAAAACAGTAGCTTGTACTTGATCCAAACTAAGATACAAGTAATCCTTATTGGAAGCAAAATCAGCCTATTTATTAAGGGGCATATTTATCAAGGGTCGAATTTCAAATTGAAAGTAGTATTTGATTTTTCAAAGGCCAACAATTGACTCCAAATAGGTTCTAGGAGTTCCCCTATAGGCTAAAACAGCAATTCAGCAGGTTTTATATGGCAAATGGTTGAAGTCTAATTTTTGAAGAGACAATACATGATAAATTTTGATATTCGAATTTTCCAATTTTTTTCAAATTCAAATCGAATTTGGACTATTCCCTAGTCGAAGTACACAAAAAATAGCTAGAAATTCAATTTTTTTCATTCAAAAATTCACCTCGACCTTTGATAAATCTGCCCCTTAATGTTTACATGATTTTCTAGTAGTCTTAAGGTGTGAAGATCCAAATTACAGAAAGTATCATTTCAAGCCCCAGGTCCCAAGCATTCTGGATAATAGGTTCCATACCTGTATAACATAGTTCATTTTTAAGGTGAACCAAAGTTAAAAAAAAAAAAAAACAACATTTAAAATGAAAACATATACAGTGCAGTTACCAGTTACCAAATATGGTTTTGGTATAATCGTATTTATATTTATACATTTCATATTTATAGTTAAATTAATTGTTCAACATAAAAATTAAAACTGGGTAAATAGATAGGCTGTGCAAAATAAAAAATGTTTCTAATATAGTTATGTCCGATGTGGCCCCCCTTCAAGTTGCTGACTAACTCAGAGTTATAGATAGATAGATAGATAGATAGATAGATAGATAGATAGATAGATAGATAGATAGATAGACAGACAGACAGACAGATAGATAGATAGACAGACAGACAGACAGATAGATAGATGAGGATTGATGTTTTAATCAGTTGAAATAAAGTTACTTTTTATGTAACGAGTGATGTCCGGAGTGCTTGCCGAGTTTTCTACTATTTGCACAGACACCTCCAGCGACGGGTTCGGGGCGATGCACCCGGACCACCCGGTTTACTTGGTGAGTGCATTTTCCCAATGTTGCAGTTTGCTTAAAAGTTGGATATCATACAAGTGTGGGACCTGGCATCTTAACACCCAGGTCAAAAAGCTTAAAGGGTGAGCGCTTCTACAAGAGGGGCTTTATTGCTACATTGAATTGATATATATTATGTTATAACCTTGATTTAGTAGCAACCTGCACTTACAACTTATAATTTATAACTTTGGATAGAGCTGCTTCTATTTCTGAATATATTGAAATCATATAGAAGTCAATGGCAGATGTCCCTTGACATTGTGATTTGTGTTGGATAATCCGATAATGTTGGGGTTTTGGTTCGATAAAGTTGACTTTTTGCAGTGACAATTCAATAAAGTTGAGTAAATGTCAATCGTATGATACACTGAGTTGCACGATAAGTTGAGCATTTTGCTATAAAGTGTTTAAGGGAGAACAGCACACTGGTACACAGAGAGGAGCAGTACAGTTTATATTTGTTATTCACCAATAACTTGTTCTTGGCAAAACCCCATCATATAATATGCAAAATGTTAAGTGTTACCCTCCTTCTATTTTCCTATTGTTATTATGTTATCCAAGTATATACAGTAAGTGATTTTATAGGTCTTGTCTTATACCAAGCAGGATAATCAGGTAATTATTTAGTCTCATTTAAGGTTCCTGATTTCTGAGCATAAAATCACACTTCAGAGAGCAAGTTGTGCATGTGAGAAGCAATTACAATTACTTTTTCAAATACTCTTTTAGAGGCCAAGCATTAGAAATGAAGTGAGCTTACAGCAATAATCAAGGCAGAAAAAACAGTTTCAAAGCTATTTTATTTTTAATACATTTTAAAGTGCATATTTATTTTTCATTTCAGAAGTTACACTGTATATATATATATCTATAAAATGAGCTTAAAAGGATTTTTTAAAAGCAAGATACTTTGTAATATATATTATACATATAGTATTTCATTAATCATATTTTTTCAATAAAATAATTTTTTTCCACCACAGATTAAACATTGTTGACACTCTTTATTTGTCTGTTGAGTGGACTAGTTTGTGTTAAATTTACAGGGACCCCAAATATAGTGAAAATGGTATTGCATTTTTTTTTTTTAAAAAAAAACAGATTATCTAGCCAGAAGTGTGTGGACACAGGGGCACGGGAGGTATAGGGGCCCCATGAGGCCCAAATAATGAGCAATTTCAACATTTATTGGTAAAACAGGACAATCTCTGAATATGTTGGGGGCCACATAATCAATTTGCCTTGGGGCCCAGTAACATCTAGTTGCACCACTGTGTGGATCTAACATCTCATTCCAAAACCAAGGGTGCTGGTCCTCTCTGTGCTGGTAACTAGTGATGGGCGAATTTGCGCCGTTTCGCTTCGCCCAAAAATCCACGAATTTCAAGCGAAATTCTCGTAACGGCGAAAAATTAGCGTAACGGCGAAAAATTAGCGAAACGGTGAAAAATGCGCAAAACGGCGCCGGCGTCTCATTTTTGATGCCGGCGCCCATTTTTGAGGGAAAGATTTTTTTGAGGCCGGTGAATTTTTGCGGGCGTTTCGCGAATTTATTCGCTGGCGGCGAATCGCGCAAAATGGGAATACTAAAAATACCATCGGGGGGGGGAAGGTGGCAACCCTAGTTACCTCTGTCACACTTCCTAGAGCTTATTGTTATACCACTAGACCTCACACTTCCTCTTCCAGAAGATGACTCCCATGACACATCTTTCAAACAATCAATTCCTGAAACCTTCCCTTATATAACTTACTATTCTCCATCCACTAGGGCCTTGCCCTTAAAACTGTTATCCTCTAGCCCCCCCCCCAGTGGCCAACCTAAATATATGCATTAACCATTACTTAAACATTTATATTAAACCATTAACATTTTACCCTATTATCTCACCCTCCTGAAAACCAGACACATTCTTGTGTCTGCCAAGAAAACTATTACTCTATACCTTTAAAAGCCTATACCACTTTTGTATCCTCAATATTCATTATGAATAGAAGAAAGCTATTAGTAGATTGAGTGCATCATCTTTCATACACCAAAACCCATACCTAGAGGCCATATTTGTAATTTGGTATGTCCCCTTTACAATCAGGTACAGATTCTAGCTTATTTCACCTTGTACCTTTTCTGCACTCTAACTAATTTTATGATATTATGAAAAAAAAGTAAAGTTTTAAAACATTTCACACAATTTTTGGTACCCGGACAACTACAGAGTCAATTAAAAAGGGTGGTGTAGCCATATTGTAGAGCTTTTGTTACCATTCTCTGTCCTATTCTGTAGCCACAATATAGTCACATGTAATGCATGAACAGTTCACAGTACCTTCTGCATATACAGTATATAAAAAGATCTATAATCAGTTATACAGATATTAATATTTCTTACAGAATGACAGAATGACGTAATCAAGTGCAGTACAACCAATCGTTAGGCAGGTAAGCAAGAGCAAGTCCATAAGCAGGCAAGAGGTCTGGAGCATGGAAAAAAGGTAGCAGCACTTCCATAATAGAATAAAACCACCTTTATTTCAGAATTACATCTGGCACAGCAACGTTTCGGACCTCCTGGTGCTTTTTCAAGCTGACAAAGTATAAAACTGCAAAATGTAACTTCCTTAAATACCCACATTAGCAATGCCCTCTAGTGGTTATACTTGTTACAATATATCCAAAAAGTATGTTTGAAGCTTAACAGAGGTCTGGAGCAGGCAGAGTTCTATCATAGTCAGGGACATGCCAAGGTCACAGGCATGCAGAGTTCTATTGTGGCAAGATCCCCAGACAAAACTTAATGATCCAGCAATATGATGCAGGAACGACTGACTTAAATAAGATTGGAGGAGGGGGCAGTAATTTGATGGTTGCAGAGGAAACCTCTCGAGGAAAAAACACCAAAGACCCCCAGTGGCTCAACAGGGGAAGCACATGCGTCACTTAACAGACCAGGATTTGAACCCTTACAAGTCCTGGTACAGCCTCAGTGTAGCAAGGCAGTTGAGGGTCAAGATACTTGAGGGTGGAGGCAAATAATTAAAAGGGTTCCAAAGCTTTAGGCAACGCAACCAATTGTTCGTTTTACCTCCTTTGAAACTAAAACTAGCAGATTGGTCATTGGACATTGATGAGGTGACAACTTCTCATGACAGACCTGTGTAAGTTAGTCAGTATGTAGGTGGACAAATAGGACAAAGATCCACCAGTGATCTTACCAAACAAGCAGTTCTTAATTTGTAAAGCCATCTTAAATGCCAAGATTGGAACAGTTGATTAATGAGGAGAATCCCTTGATAAATGGTGAAGCAATAAATTGATAAATAGCCTTTATGCTTTATTTCCATTTTTGGAAATTTTAAAACCCAGGCATATGATTTTTTTGCCTGTTGCTGCTCACTGTTTTTAAAGGCATTCTTGCATACATTGCCATAACATATTCAAGTAAAAGTTTAAACCCCATGAAAGTGAAGCTTGCTAAAGATTTTTGCCCTATAGTTGTGTAATACTATTTTGGGCTATACGGGCCCACAGGGTTAATTACCAGCTAGTGCACTATAGGATGGGTTACACGTGACTCTAACACTTCAGGCTAGGGCCTTCGCTACATGGACGATTGAAGGTGTGGTGTAGTATAACTACAACTCCCACAGGCTACTCTTCAATAAAACAGGAAAAGAATGGGCACCAGGAGGTTCTTGCAGTCAAACAGATTAAACTTTTATTTGTCAGAGACAAATGATCCACAGGCTACTTATATCAGTACAGAGGTATTGGCAGCATATATAGGCACACTCCGCTCACATAGAGCTACAGAGGCACGGTAGATGCAGAATATACAGGCACACCTGCTCTCACAGAGCTTCCAAGGTAGATGCCAGGGAATTTCTTCCAGAGACAGCACAGTGGAACTCCCTGAGGCTCCCTGGATAGAGGTAAACTTATGATCTCAGCACCTGGACCTGGATCCTTACACAGGAGATCAGGGAACTCACTAATCCCTATTAGGCTGTGTCCCTATACTACAGGCCAGTCTTGACTGAGAGGAGAGCTACCTCCTTGCTATCCATCCTAGTTGGAGCCAAGCTGCTCTTACTATCTTTACTCTTTATCTCACTCTCCTATAGAGAGTCTATTACAGATATATCCCTGTCACGCCCTGTCACGCCTGTACTCACAATACTTCTTTCAGGGATTGCTCAGCCGCCTGGCTTTCCAAAATTTCTTAGTCCCTTCAGACTCTAAGTCACCTGGTTATGGCTCCCTCTGCTCCTTGCAGTGGCAGGCAGCACCCCAAACCCTCTGGAAGTTCCTTATACAGAAAGGTAGCCTTCCTACTGTGCCCTGTTCAGAGAGACCTAACAGTCGCACTACAATTAAATACCTTTCCACAGGACAGCCTTTCTTTGGAAAGTGAGCTTCAATATGCGAGCTGGACCACTGGAATGGAATACCTGGCTTGCCTGTTCCTTCCAGAACACTATCTCTTATCGAATTACCAGCTCG